>NC_136482.1:1837017-2072017 GCF_053919585.1 Euprymna scolopes | reverse complement strand
ATAGAAGCCAGAAATAACTGTAAGAAAAAATAGCGACAGCTAAGAGAGAATTTACGGAAACCACTAAAAAACGCATCGAAGCACAGAGATTAGGAACCCGCGACTTCTGGAAAATCTACAAAAGTGTAGTAAATAATGGGCAATCAACAATTCCCCAACTATCCAACAATCATGAGCTTGTTTGCTCTGCAACCGAGAAGGCTAACATGCTTGCCAGTCGGTTTGCCTCCAACTCCACACTGGACCCTGCCAACCACCCCCTCCCTGATTTTTCTTAGTGGACAGACGCCACACTAGACGATCTGAAAATCACCCCTTCTCAGGTGCATGCTATCAAAAGAAATCTTGACACTGCAAAAGAATGTGGACCCAGCTGTGCTATTAAAAAAGTGCACCGCCGATGTAGCTCCAGTTCTTTCCAAACTTTACAACAAATGCCATAATGAATCTTGCCTTCCTGCCTGCTGGAAAACCGCTTCTGTAGTGCCAGTTTTCAAGAATTCTGGCGAAAGAACTGACCCAGTAAATTATCGCCCTATTAGCCTCCTCCCACTTTTCGCCAAAATGTTTGAGACAATAATTAACCAAGCTCTAGTGTATCACCTTACAGATGCTAAACTTCTGATTGACCGACAATATAGATTTAGACAAGCCCGTTCAACAGCAGATATCCTAACTGTAATCTCTGAACGTATATACCAGTCACTGGACAAAGCTGGGGAGGGTATAACACGAAGGTTTTCTCAGGAAAATCAGATCATACGGTATCACTGGAAGAATTCATGACAGAATTAAATCCTTCTTAGATAAGAGAAAAATCCAGGTTGTCCTCGACGGTCGTACATCTAAACAATATGATATAAATGCGGGAGTGTCTCAGGGGTCTATCCTGGGACCTCTGTTATTACTAATATTCATAAATGACCCCCCTGACAAAATTGTCTGTAAGATGGATATATATACTGATGACAGTACACTCTATAACAGATACGACAGGAAAACAAATGAACACATATCTAAAGAAATGGCAGAAGCATTAGAGGATAACTCCCGACCTGTAGTGGAATGGGGACATAAATGGATGGTCACATTCAATGATGCAAAGACTAAACTCGTTTCCTTCAATAATTACAAGAAACCTTCTCTACCACGAATAGAAATGGCCAATGACTCTTTATCTGAAAGCACATCTTTTAAACTCCTCGGCCTAACGCTCTCAGGAAACATGAGTTGGAACAATTACATCGAGAGTATCGCCAGGTCCGCTGCGAAGAAGGTAGGTTCTCTCTACCGTGCTAGAAAGATACTAACGCCCGAAAGTATCCTATACCTCTATAAGGCAACCATTCGCCCATGTATGGAGTATTGTTGTCATATTTGGGCTCGTGCATCTACCACTAGTCTCTCGCTCTTAGACAAGGTTCAAAAGAGAGTCGCCAATCTGATTGGTCCTGAACTGTCATCTAAACTTCAGCCTCTGTCCCATCGACGAAATGGTGCATCCCTCTGTCTGTTCTACAAGTAATTTACCGGTGAATGCTTTGACGAACTGCAAGCACTTGTGCCCCCTCGACGTAAATACCCCTTACAAACCCGACAAGCAGCTAAATCCCACCCCTTCACAGCAGAGATCCCTTGATGTAAGAGAGCCTTCTACTCCAGTAGTTTCTTCCCCAGGACAGCTAGACTTTGGAATTCCCTGCCAGTCTCTGCTTCCCCAACTGTACTGACATGCATAAGTTCAATTGCAACTTGAACCGACATATTGCTGCCCAACTCCCTACACAGTACCCCTGATGCCTATGTCCTTGATAGTAGCCCCCTACAACATAGTGGCAATGTTTGGGGGTGAAAATGTAATCAAAAAAAAATTAAAAATGTAAAAAAAGTTCATGTGACTTACGTTTGTTTTATAAGCTAAAACTCGTGAGATAAGAAGTGGATAAGTTTAATCCGGATCTTACGTTTAACTACAGAGAAAATGGCGATCGCTATTTTCAATATGGCTCCAGCTTTAAAGTAAATTGTTGCAGGTTTGCGAACGGTTTATTCTCTTGCAATTATAAGCTTCTATCGATTAACATACCGTATCGCTGCCTTTGAGCAGGATTGAACTCAGAACTTCAAAACAGTGTGCATACTTTAGAAAACGAATTCGTCGCACCGGAATTGTTTCTAATGCTGAAATGCGTTACAAATCCTATGGTGGTTTATAATCTAAAAAAAAAGTTCACCTGAAGAAAGTCAGAGAGCGAAGTATGATAAAGGACACCAAGATGAAGAATACTAAAGGTGGAAATATGGATATTGAACGGAATTGGCTTTGATTTCATTTTTGTAAATTATATGATAAATAAATTATATTAGTTGAACATTTTATTTATCCTGCAAATATTACTGTATACCTTTTGTTGCATATTTATCTAAGTGATATTTAAATTATCAAATGATATAAAGTTTTGAACTGAGTTTCATCATTGGATGTGTTATAGTATAATTTTGAATTTTACATAACCGGATATCAAGAATTGTCTCTACTTCCGATATTGCATATTTTTCAGGTAATTATTACGGTATTTATTTTAAGAATTTTTACATTCTTAATTTATAAATTCAATATGCAAATTATGGAAGAAAATCAGCAGATTATCTATGCCATTATTGCGGGTAAAATTTCTTCCTTGCACCAATTTTATATTCCTTTCACGAAGATTAAAATCACGATGATGCACTTTATGTCCAGAATTATAATTTTAATTTGGATCAAAATTCATTAAATGAACTCGATTCCTGAAGATTTCGAAATTTTAAAAGTTAAGCTAATGTCTTATGTCTATGGATCAAATTCAATACAAATGTGAAATATTTTATTTTTCAAATTTGAAGCTGTGTCCAGATTATGACCATAAAAATCTGCCAGAGAAAAACATTATGTCCAGAGGAAATAAAACTGAGAAAATGTTAATTCTTAATAATAATTATTAAAATTTGATAAAAATTGGTTAAAATATACGAACGCTTTCATCTTTTTACCCCTCTCACTTTTCCATAAAACTTCCGTTCAATCTCAAGAGACAATGGATGCCCCAGTAAGTGTACCTGCGTGTGTAATTGTGATACAAGGGTTTTTTTACACGGTGGTCACCACTTATCAAGGCCCGGAAGCCACTCAGGGATAAGGGTTATTGCAAGTACAGTAGGTTAGTGTGGAGATTTGATGAAGTGTTTACTTAAGGTGGCGGTTCATTAGGAATTTGTTAACGTTGGACTTGAGCACATCCAAGTTGTAGTCCGGTGGGAAGCAGGCAGACGGAACAGAGTTCCACAGGCGTGCAGTTCTAAGAAAGAAGCTTTGTTCATGGAATCCACGTTTTGATTTAGGCACAGATATAGAGTGGGGGAAATTTTTCACAGTGGATTCAGCTAGACGGGTGTTTTTCGTGAAAGATTGGCGAGGGGGGACCAGAGATTGGAGTTCAGACGAGCACCTGCCATGGAAATTACGATAAAAGAAGGATAAGCTCGCAACGTCTCTTCTGTGGGAGAGAGGTTGCAGGGTAGAGAAAAGGGCATCCCCCACTAAGCCACGAAGTCTATTTTGTACTCTGTCAAGGCAGGATAGGCTGTTTTAGCAGCTCCTGCCCAGATATGGCAGCAGTATTCCATCCTTGGACGTACTTGGCTTTTATATAGATAGAGAATTGCATCAGTAGTGAGATATCTTCTGGAGCGGTAGAAGGATCTCATCATCTTTTCAGCGACCTTGGCAACAGACTTGGTGTACGTGTTCCATTTCAGATCAGGAGTAAAGGTCAAACCCCAACCACACCTCTCTTGAATCGGCACTGCTTTAGTCCAATTGCAAGGAGTAGGCCGAAACGACTGGAAACAATAAAGAGATAAGCGGAGAGGACATACAGCACCTAATTTTTTTTTTAATTCAATTTTCACCCCAAACAAGGCACAGTCCCACTTTGAAGCAGGGGGCTACTATCAGGGACTTAATTAGCGGGGTCATTATGAAGGGAGATGAGTAGAAAGATGTTTGTTAACATTACACTTGAACTTCTGCATATCATTGCAGTTGGGAAAGCAGAATCCCAGAAGGGAGTTCCAAAGACCCGCAGTTCTGGGGAAGAAACTATTGGAGTAAAAGGCTTTCTTGCGCCTAGGGATCTCTACTATAAAGGGATGAGACTTAGTAGCTTGTCGGATTTGTCGGGGGTAGTTAGGTCGGGGAGGTACAAGTGTTGGCAGTTCGTCAGAGCATTCACCATTAAAGTATTTGTAGAACAGGCAGAGGGATGCAACATCTCGTCGATGGGACAGAGGTTGAAGCCTAGATGACAGTTCAGGACCTATCAGGTTGGCGACTCTCTTTTGAACCCTGTCCAGGAGCGAGAGACAAGCAGCAGATGCACCAGCCCAGATGTGACAATAGTACTCCATACATGGGCGAATGGTTGCCTTATAGAGATATAGGATACTGTCAGGCGTAAGTAGTTTTCTAGCATGGTAGAGGGAGCCAACCTTCCTTGCAGCAGCCTTGGCAATGCTCTCAATATATCTATTCCAGTTCATATTCCCTGTAAACGTTAGGCCAAGGAGTTTAAAAGAAGTACTTTCAGATAAAGAGTCATTGGGCATTGCTATTGGTGGTAGAGAAGGTTTCTTGCAGTTATTAAAGGAAACAAGCTTAGTCTTAGCAGCAGTGAATGTGACCATCCATTTTTGTCCCCATTCCACTACGGATTGGAGGTCATCCTCTAGTGTTTCTGCCATTTCCTTGGATATGTGTTCATTTGTTTTCCCCTCATATCTGTTATAGAGAGTGGTGTCATCGGCAAATATACCCATCTCCGAAACAATTTTATCAGGGAGGTCATTTATGAATATCAGGAATAATAGAGGTCCAAGGATAGACCCCTGAGGTACTCCTGCATTTATGTCATATTGTTTAGATGTACGACCGTCGAGGACAACTTTGATTTTTCTATTACTTAAGAAGGATTTAATTACATTCTTCCAGTGATTCCATATGATCTAATTTTCCTTAGAAGACCATCGTGCCATACCCTGTCAAAAGCCTTAGATATATCAAGGGCCACCGCTCTACCCTCCCCTGTTTTATCCAATGAACGGTATATACGTTCAGAAACTACAGTTAAGATATCTGCTGTTGAACGGGCTTGCCTGAATCCATATTGTTTGTCAGTCAGGTGTTTAGCAGCTGTTAGGTGCTGGACTAGGGCTTGATTAACTAAGGACTCACATATTTTGGCGAAAAGCGGGAGGAGGCTAATGGGGCGATAATTTGGTTGGTCAGTTCTTTCACCAGAATTCTTGAAGACTGGTACCACAGAGGCGGTTTTCCAATATGGTCACCCATTTTAGTGGTGACCAGGCTTAACCTTTCTTAACTTCGGTGATCTAACGGAAACCGGTGAGTTTACGTGATTATTACGTATATAAGACTAAGCTAAACCCAATATAACCAACACTGCGACACATTACGTAAAGCAGCTAAGTTTAGAAGTCAATCATATAAATACAAATAATGATAGCAAAGGTATTATAACTAGAAATATATTACCTGCTTTTCTTTTTGTTTCATCTGCAGATTCTTTTTTAACAAATCAAGTTTATTGGAAACTTCTTTCAGTTCTTGCTGTTTCTTGCTGAGTTCCACCATTTGTGTCTTCCAGATATTCTGGGCAGAAGACAAACTTTCTTTCTTTGGGGCGACAACCTTTAAAAAAGATTATGAGATAACTTTTAGGCAGTCATTTCGAATGAGATATTCTAAAGATTATTCTTTTTTGCTGTCAGCAACGTGTAGTATATTTTTTAATAACACTCTTCATATATCCTGTCATCAGTCAATTAAAAAGAATTTCTTCTAGATTGGGACAAGATTTTATATGATTTTTCTCAATCCAGGGTGCCTTGTTTTTCGAGAGATGAATTTTCTCTACATAAAAGATAAAATTTTGTAAAACTTTATCCTTGTGGAAAGGCAAATAAATAGGGATTCTTTGCTTAAGATTTCTAGAAATTTAGATTCGGCAAGAGGAAATATTATATATATATATATATATATATATATATATATATATATATATATATATATATATATATATATATTCTTCTGGGGAAGAAAGAAACTACTAGAGTAGAAAGATCTTTTACATCTGCGTTGGGGTGACGATTTAGCTGCCTGTCGGGTTTGTCGAGGGTGTCTACGTCGTGAGGGCACAAGTGTCTGCTGTTCGTCAGAGCATTCACCATTAAAATACTTGTAGAAAAGGCAGAGGGATGCAACATTTCGTCGATGGGACAGAGGCTGAAGCTTAGATGCTAGTTCAGGGCCTATCAGATTGGCGACTCTTTTTTTAACCTCGTCTAGGAGCGAGAGACTAGTAGTAGACGCATCAGCCCAGATGTGACAACAATGCTCCATATATGGGCGAATGGTGGCCTTATAGAGATACAGGATACTTTCAGGTGTCAGTAGTTTTCTAGCACGGTAGAGAGGGCCCACCTTCTTCGCAGCTGCCCTGGCAATGTTTTTAATGTAATTGTTCTAACTCATGTTTCCTGTGAACGTTAGGCCAAGCAGTTTGAAGCAGTTTGAAAGATTACTCTCAGACAGGGAGTCACTGGCCATTGCTATTGGTGGCAGAGAAGTTTTCTTGTAATTATTGAAGGAAACAAGTTTAGTCTTGGCAGCATTGAATGTGACCATCCATTTCTGTCCCAATTCCACTACAGATTGGAGGTCATTCTCTAGTGTTTCTGCCATTTCTTTAGATATGTGTTCATTTGTTTTTCTGTCATGCCTGTTATAGAGTGTAGTTTCATCAGCATATATACCCATCTCACAGGCATACCCTGTCGAAAGCCTTAGATATATATGTAGAGCTACCTTTCTGACCTCCCCCGCTTTGTCCAGTGACTGGTATATACGTTCAGAGATTACAGTTAGGATTTCTGCTGTGGAACGGGCTTGTCTGAATCCATATTATTTGTCAGTCAAAAGTTTAGCATCTGTAAGGTCACGGACTAGAGTTTGGTTAATTATGGTCTCAAATATTTTGGCGAAAAGTGGGAGGAGGCTAATGGGGCGATAATTTGATGGGTCAGTTCTTTCCCCAGAATTCTTGAATACTGGTACCACAGAAGCAGTTTTCCAACAGCCTGGAAAGCATGATTCATTAAGGCATTTGTTGTAGAGTTTGGAGAGGACTGGAGCTACTTCGGCGGCGCATTTTTTAATAGCACAGCTGGGATGAGATCAGTTCCATATGCTTTTGAAGTGCCAGGGTTTCTTATGATAGCATGCACCTGAGCAGGGGTGATTTTAGATCGTCTAGTGTGGTGTCTGTCTGCAAAGGAGTCAGGCAGGGAGGTGGCAGGGTCCAGTGTGGAGTTGGAGGCAAACCGGGTGGTAAGCATATTAGCCTTGTCGATTGCTAAGCAAACAACCTCGTGATTGTTGGTTAGTGGGGGAATTGTTGATTGCCCATTATTTACTATACTGTTGTAGATTTTCCAGAAGTCACGAGTTCCTAATTTTTGTGCTTCGATGCGTTTTTAGTGGTTTCGTAAATTCTCTCTTAGCAGTCGCTATTTCTTTCTTAATGTTACTTCTAGCTTCTATGTACTTCTGTCTGTTTGAACTGGACTTATGTCCGTTTAATCTGCGGTATGCATGCTGCATTTGAGCAATGGCAGTTGTGCAGGTAGAAGTAAACCATTGATGAGAGTGGGGCTTGCTATAAAATTTCCGCATAGGAACATGTGCTTCAATTGCTGTTTTGAACCATTCACTGGTCTCATTTGCGCACTGTTCAGCAGGAAGAGAAAATATATTTCCCCACGGGCCATCTCTGATAAGATCTCTGATGGCTTCCCAGTCATCCTTCTATAATATCTCGTTGTTTTAAGCATTGGTTCTTCAGTTTTGGGTCTAGAGTTTAGGGCGATTTCGACTATTATCACCGCATGATCAGTATTCCCGAGTGCGCTGTCAGCATTTGTTATACAATCCTCGGGAACATATGTCAGAAACAGATCTAGAAGTGATGCGTGTTGTTCTTGTTGGTCAGGGAAACGGGTTGGAAACGTAACCATTTGTGATAGGGAGTGAGATATAGAGAAGCTATGTGTTGAGCTGCCCGCTGCATCTGAGTGAGTAGAGAATCCAAGCCAGTTTTTTTGGTGAACATTAAAGTCACCAAATGCATGTGCTTGTGCGCTAGTGTCGAGGGAGAGTGCTGTGTCTCTGCTGTTAGAGACTTTGTTTATTATGATGCAGTCCTGGGTCGAGGGAGAGCGGTAGAGAAAATAAAAGTAGCTTATGTTATGTTGTATGTTAAAGTCGTTAGAGGGGATAGAGGAGTGTAGGTTAGTCTTGCTTAGTGCCAAGATATCCGGGGTATTTGTTAGGAGAAATGCTTCAACATCAGCTAAATTAGTTCTAAGCCCACGGATATTAGTGAATGCAAGTCTCAAGGGAAGAGGCAAGTTGGATTTGTTTGTCCCTAGACCTGGTTTAAGCTTATTTTTTTTATTGTCCTACCATCATGTTTTTAAAGAGTTTCAGTTAGGTAAGGGGGCTGAACAAGAAGTTATTCAGGGTATCAGATATGCAACACAAGTAGACCATTAGCTGACCTTTCTTCAACTAGGACTGTGGCCTCAGGAACGCTCATCGGGGATGCGTGCAGGGTCCCTTTCCATGCGTTACATGGCACTACAAACATCCCGATATTATACAACTGTTGATGGAGCAACTGCTTTAAGCGCTACCAAAGAGTTAGGGCACCTGTACTACCAGTCGGAAACAGCAGCCAGGAACTGTCAATCCGGTACCCTCAGCCCATCAGAAGAAGGTCACCCCAATCTAATTGCACAGGCATGTGTGGTACTCAAGCACTCCCAAGTGCCCAGTTATGAGGGGTGGGATGTGTTGGGAGTGGGGAAAAGGCATTCATTGCCCTAGACAAGAAACAAGATCTCCCACTGTTTTGTCGATTCACTGTGATAGTGTCTCTGCGCCTGACTAATAGGCAAAGAAGGAGTATGGAAGCCGGGCGATAGACATAGCCAATCTACTCCTTAAGCAATTTAGGTTTGCAGACCGGTAATTTGTTTGAGTCACCAGCTCTAGGAAGGTTGTCATCCAAGACGGGAGAGGCCTCTCTTCCCTTTGGTTTAGTTTCATATATATATATATATATATATATATATATATATATATATATATATATACATATATATATATATATATATATATATATATATATATGATACGGAATAGTAAAGATTAGAATATAAAAATAAAAGGTTTATTAAGATAATACTTGAAAAGATCCATTTAACATTTAAATTATTCACATAACAAATGGGATGAAGATAAATTTATTATTATTTTTATTGGTTAAAGTTTTTTCCTAAAAAATAGCACGAGAAGAAAAAATCAACAAACATATCATAAAATGTAAATAAAAAGTCATACGAAACTGAGGCTAATTGATATAAAAATAATTGGACATATAAATAGAAACTAATATTTGAACGTGTGGATTAGGATTTGGGGAATAAATTAATAAAATAATAAATCTGAAAGGATAAATTATAAGAATTACAAAAAAGCATTAAAAGATTAAATTAATATAAAAATAGGAAATTGTTGAAGTATCATATAAAAATAAGAAATACGAAAATATGGAGCACATATTCAACTTGAAGGCAATCAAAAAATGTACAAAAAATAAAATAAAGTGGATGAGTACGAGGTGAGATCCCTGAAAATAAGGATTATGCATATATCTATGTGTGCATAACAAATGTGTCTGAAGAGTAGCTATTTTTGGAATGTTTTTAAATGATATATTTAAATTTGTCCAAATAATTATGAAACAATTGTAAAAAATAAGGAAATGCACCATATGTTCCTATCTTATATTTTGTTGTCTTGCAGCAATCCTGGGTAGGTGTGCATCGGGTTTGGTGTAGGAGAGCCGCTCATAGTATCATGTCTAAGCAGTTGAAGAACTGTTGTGATGTTAGTATTTTAATAATTGACGAGGAAGAACACAATAACAGTTTAATAAATATGTATTAATGAAAATACATGAAAAAATGAAATATCTCTGCTCAACTGCATACTTTCCGCGTGTCATTCTTACTTTGTTAACCGGTCCCCGTTACCCAGAATTGACGTCATAGACGGAAGTGACGTCATGTAATAGTTTATTATTCCAGGCATTGGGAGTGCGTTCCCAACATTAACTAATGAAAATATACCTGTTTAAATATAGAAGTATATCTAATATAAATATTCATTGTAATATTTACGTTAAGGCCGATCATATTTTAATAAACTGAAATAACGTAAACAAATTCCATAAATTGAAAATTAGTTTCACATCTGTATAAAAACCCAAGTACACATATTCTATACATAACCATTAGACAATAAATATTGACTATTTCTAAAGAATAACTTTTTAAATGTATTAGATCAGATATTTTTAGTGTTGATTAAAACAATATGAATACTTGATATTAATATGTTAATAAAGCATGCTAGCTGTGTCATAAAAAAACAAATATGGCGTAAATATCATAAAGTACGATGTAACTACTTTTTCGATTCATGTAATTGTGCCCAAAATTGTTTTCTCTTTTCTTTTTAAATTTAATGAGTTCTTATTTTGCTGATGAGTCAGGGCGGAAAATATTCAAAACTTGGCAGAATGATTATATAATTGCTTCTGCGCTACAAAACAGGTGTTATCAAAAATTGAACATTTTAACATGCTGAAAAAAATAAACGGTAACCAACATGTTATTTAATTGGAATTTAAAATCAGATTTATCAACGGCTTTATAAGCATAAATGATACCGGAGAATTTGAAAAAAATAAACATCTAATATATTCAAAGGCGTTAAAATTAAATTGTGAGCACAGAGGAACTCAAATTACATTTCTGGATTTAGATATAAAAATTGTGGATAGAATTTTTATCTATAAAATGTTTGATAAAATAAACTCCTTCCCCTTTAAAATAGTGCGTATGCCACATAAAAATATCAAATGGACTATGTATATATTTTATGGGTGCATTATGTCCGAATTTATAAGAATAGCTCGCGCTGCTTTGAAAGTAAAAGATTTTATACGCCAGTCTTTAACTTAGTAATAAGAATGTTAAACAAGTTGCCAATAAAAATAGAATATTTAAACTCTTGAATAAAGCATTGGTTTGTTATTCTGACGCTTTTAAACCATATAAAAGTAATCAAAGGAGATTAATAGAGGAAATACCAAACTACTTTAGTGATGTGTAAAAAAATCTATAAATATATAAAAAGTTTCCAAAATTATAAATATATATTTATAATTTTGGAAACTTTTTATATATTTTTAATAAACTAATAAATATAAAGAGATGATTAGCAAATAAGAATGTAAATATATAAATAAAATATTAATAACAAAGGGGTGATAAATATGTATAGTGGATTTGTCTGAATTATATAAATGTAGTAGTTTTGTAAAATAAAAATATTTCTTTTCGGAAACAAGGACGAATGACGCAGGTAAGAATTGAAAAAATAATAACATGGATAGGTTAGTCTAATTAATCTGAAGCAAAAAAAATTGGATCCATTATCAGAAACATTTGTTGTTCTTTTATCAAGGGGAGTTGGTATTTGATTAACACCGCTGGAGAGCCATAATTTAATAAAATGTTTTGTTTTTTAAATCCTCGAAACAGTGTTTTATGGTAAACAACTGATGATCCCTGAAAACGTAGGACTATTGTTAGTTCAAGAAAGCAGGTTCGTTCAGCGATTACAGAAAATTAAATGACTTACTGACAAAATAATTTTCCAATGAAGGACTAAAAATTTATTTTTTTATAAACATGTTTAACATTTTTTTTAAGATTAAAAAGCTTCCAAAACTCATTATATATATATATATATATATATATATATATATATATATATATATATATATATATATATATATATATATATACGAGCAAATAGTTAATAAAATATGTTAAAAAAACACTTTGAAATGAGTTAAAAACATATTTAATCTGAAAAGAAAACACTAGATAAATGGATAGTCCTTAATCCGCGGAGTTTTGAAGAAATACTTTCCTTCTCATCAGAGTGTAGGAATTATCAAAATGCTGGATTGGATTTTGCATGCAGAAGTATTTGATGAAACAACAGGTATGTCAACGATCTTACTTGAAAACAAAAAAGTGAAGCAGAGGGAATATAGTGAAGAAAAAAGTTGATTACACATGAATGGATAGTCTGATGGAAAATAAAAAAAATCCAGTGATGGTAAAATCCAAATGTAAATCTTCAAGAAAGTTAAAAGAATTTCCATTTGTACAAGTAAAATCCCAGGAAATCCCATATTTGGAAGAAGATGGTCCATAATAATCCAAAGTCAGAAATCCATGGAATAATTCACAAAAATGTGTACAAGGAATAAAGAAAAGATTCCAATAATATTAATAAAAGAAAAATAAGATATGCTTTTCACTCCGAGACATAAATATAAATAAGAAAGATCAGGAAAGAGAAAGAGGGAAGATATATATATATATATATATATATATATATATATATATATATATATATATATATATATATATATATATATATATATATATATATATATATATATATATATATATCCGGTGCTCAATGTGGTTTGGGAGATGATCTTCAAAAGCACGTCTAAATTGGACTAAATATTTTTCCCTTCATCAGACAGTCACGTTTTTTTAACACCTGATCGTGAGACGAATAATAAAGCATGTAAATAACACATTTAATGTATTCGAATAGATTTCTAGTGTAAGAATTTTAATCGTTTAATTAATATCCCCGTTGTAAAAACAAACGCTTACCTTAATAACACTGTCGTATATATCAACAGCGCGAATCCATTTACAAAGTCCTTCACACGCCGAGGAGACGTTTTTGATAATGCTTGGATCAAAATCTTTATTTGTGATGTATTTTTCACGAACTTTTTTAATAATATTACTTGGAATATTATCTTTATCGTATTCTTTCAAGGAATCTAGAAACTTCATATCTCCCAACATCTGAAAATAAAATAATGAAAATAAAATAACACGACGACGACGACGACGACGACGTCGATGATGATGATGATGATGATGATGATGATGATGATGATGATGATAATAATAATAATAATAATAACATTAATAATAATAATAATAATAATAACATTAATAATAATAATAATAATAAGAAGAAGAAGAAGAAGAAGAAGAAGAAGAAGAAGAAGAAGAAGAAGAATAATAGTTGACAAGAAGGAAAAGTTTTGCCAAATTGTAGTTTTGCCGTGCCAGCAGACCACAGGCTGAAAATCAAGGAGAATGAGAAGCAAATACATAG
This sequence comes from Euprymna scolopes, assembly GCF_053919585.1. Taxonomy (NCBI): domain Eukaryota; kingdom Metazoa; phylum Mollusca; class Cephalopoda; order Sepiida; family Sepiolidae; genus Euprymna; species Euprymna scolopes. Next base: position 2,058,546 of record NC_136482.1, on the reverse strand, counting down.
AACTGGCCAGAGAGCTCAAAGGAATCTGGAGAATGAAGAAAGTAAAATAACATAACTAATAGAAAGGAGCGCATGGAACAATACCAAAAACTTGAAAAAAAGAATGGGAGTGATTGGAATCAGAATGATGACTTAGAAAATAATACGAATTTCAATAATGAAAACTGTAGAAATATTAAGGAAACCCCTTGAATGTGGAAACTAACACAACACATAAACTACACACAAACTGGACACAGAAACGGCTACAGATGCAAAACACAAAGTAACATCACATAAAATTGTGAAAACTGAAACTGTATGAATGGAAAAAATTGCGCCTATTTGTGTGTGTGTGTGTGTGTGTGTGTGTGTGTGTGTGTGTGTGTGTGTGTGTGTGTGTGTGTGTGACCATAAACAGGCAGCACACTAAATAATGAAGGTAAAGGAAGAGGGAAAGATCGAGGAGAGAAAGCACTAGTCAGACCTCCGCTGTAAATGTGCAAGGAAGACTAGGACCTTGGGGAGGCTTATTGCCATCTAAATTTCAGTAAAGACGAATGGTCGTAGCCAACGAGAAATCAGTTATGAGTGGCTGCTGCGATAACGCAAAATATTTGCAAAGGTTATCGAAAGAGGTCGAGAGTACTGGAAATCTGGGGAGACTTGTTGTCATTTAGACTCCCGAGAACACCACAATTTGTTCTCAATCTTTGATGAAGACTTGTGCGAATACTCTTAGTGAGTTAATAGTAATAATAATAATAATAATAATAATAATAATAATAATAATAATAATAACCCTCTCTTTTCCTCTCCCCTTTTCTTTTCCTCGCCTTTCCCAAAAGGAAACTGGTGTATACACGACTGGCACTGCACGAATATTCGAAGAGTCAAGGTGGATAGAAAAACTGAGGAATGAAAGCACTAACCACTGGATTAGTACGAAGAGGAACTTGGAAAGGCTTGTTGCCATCCAAATTCTAGGGAAGTGCAATGAGCGTTGCCAGTGAAAAATCAATGGTAATCAGCTGTTACAATAAAGTAAATTCCTTTGCGAATAATAATAATAATAATAATAATAATAATAATAATTGTTGTTGTTGTTGTTACTACTACTACTACTAGTAGTAGTAGTAGTAGTACTACTACTACTACTAATAATAATAATAATAATAATAATAATAATTATTATTAGTAGTAGTAGTAGTAGTAGTACTACTACTACTACTACTACTACTAATAATAATAATAATAATAATAATAATTGTTGTTGTTGTTGTTGTTGTTACTACTACTACTACTAGTAGTAGTAGTAGTAGTACTACTACTACTACTACTAATAATAATAATAATAATAACTAGCGGGACCTGTGGAAATTCCACAGCAGCTTTTTTCATATGTAATATATTGTTACTGAGCATTCTGTGGACGTTCTGTTCAGCATGAAGGAAGGCACAATAATATTATTCTAGCCCTTTTATTAAAACTGTATCGCTCCCCTTACTAAAATAATAAAGTTGATATATTTAAACTTATCATATGGCACACCTTACTAAAATAATTACTTTGATATATTGTCTAGGAAGATTATTTCATTACAAACACACCACTCAATCAACTCACATTTCATCAATTTCCATAATTCTTGGATATGTTACTAATTTCGACAATAATTTTTCATAAGTTAAACACACTTTATATAGCTCCCACCTTTACTAAAATAATAACTTTGATATATTGTCTGGGCTGATTATTTCATTACAAAACACGAATCAATTAATTCACATTTCATCATTTTTCATAATTCTTGGGTATGTTACTTATTTCGACAATCATTTTTGATCATTTTAACCGACATTATCGCTCTTCCCCTTACTAAAATAATAACGTTTATATATAGTCTGGTCTGATTATTTCATTGCAAACACACTAATGCATTAAATCACATATTATAAGTTTTCATATGTCTTGGATATGTTACTAATTTTGAAAATCATTTTTCATTATTTAAACCATCCTTATCGCCATATCTTACTAACATAATAACTTTGATATATTGCCTGGACTGATTATTTTATTATAAACACACCAATCAATAAACTCACATTTCATCATTTTTCGTAATTCTTGGATATGTTACTCTTTTCGACCATAATTTTCTTGTAATTAAAACAACCCCTATCGCTCTCTCATACTAAAATAATAACTTTGATATATTGTCTGGGCTGATTATTTCATTGCAAACACACTAATGCATTAAATCACGTATCATTTTTCATAATTCTCGGATATGTTAATAATTTCGACTATCATTTTCATAATTAAAACCATCCTCATCGCCCTCTCTTACTAACATAATAACTTTTATATATTCCTGGGCTGATTATTTTATTATAAATACACCAATTAATTAACTCACATTTATCATTTTTCGTAATTCTTGGAAATGTCACTAATTTTTACAATAATTTTTCATAATTTAAGCACACTTTATCGCCCTCTCTTACTAAAATAACAACTTTGATATATTTCTGAGCTGATCATTTCATTACAAACACACCAAGTAATTAACAAACATTTAATCATTTTTCATAATTCTTGAATATGTTACTTATTTTGATAATAATTTTTCAAAAGTTTAACACATCTTACAGCCTCACCTTACTAAAATAATAAGTTTGATATATTGCCTGGACTGATTATTTCATTAAAAAACACCAATCAATTAACAAACATTTAATCATTTTTCATATATCTTGGATATGTTACTTATTTCGATAATAATTTTTCAAAAGTTTGACACACCTTACAGCTTCGCCTTACTAAAATAATAACTTTGATATATTGCCTGAGCTGATTATTTCATTACAAACACACCAATCAATTAACTCACATTTCATCAATTTTCATAATTCTTGGATATGTTACTAATTTCGACAATCATGTTTTATGAACCCACATTATGCCCCCTCCTACTAATATAAGAACTTTTATATATTGTCTGGGCTTATTATTTCATTACAAACACGCCAATCAAGTAACACACATTTCATCATTTTTCATACTTCTTGGATATGTTACTAATTTCGACAATAATTTTCATAACTTGGATTCTCGGACAAAGTGGAATTTTTATGAGAACCTTACGTATAGAAATAACTCAATATGTTTATAAATGTTTTCTTCTGTTCACGCATACGTAATGAGATAAAAAAAAATGTTGAGGACAGTTGAAGTTAGTATGCAAACATGGCGGTTTACTGCTCAACTCACTTAAGAGTCGTTGCGACCCGGCACAGCGTGTTATTATTTTACCTAAACCTCTTCATTATTTTATACTAGCTTGAAGCTGATATATTAATTTATGCAGCTTGCATATGTATTATTATAGAATCAATCCTCTATTGAACATTATATATCAAGAAGACTAATTTGCTTGGTGGACTAATTGGTAAAAAACATAAAAAAATAAAAAACAATAATAATGCTGTCATCAAATTCCGTCTGTCTTTGTTTCCACGATCATGTCAGCTTATATTTGGGCTTGACAATGAATGCCCTGGAAAAGTCACTTCTTATTCATGTTTAGTTTTAAAATATACAAATGAAGAAATGATTTTCGGCGATTTTAAATGTTTCTCCTCTTTTATCGTAAATTGAACTCATTAATAAGAAAAAACAATGAAAGAAATCCAGGCTTGAACACGAGATCATTTGATCTGTAGTCAAATGCTCTACCACTGAGCTATGTCTGCAGATGACAACAGTCCAGATTTTTATAAGAAGAAATTATTTACTGAGATTTTATTATCTCCCTTTGCTGGTGTGACGTAAAATTGTGCACTGTATTTTTTTTTTATCTATAAGAACAAAAGACTATTTTTAGGATTGGATTTTTTCGATTTTGGATACTTATCGGATGAATTTCTGGATAAAATATATCTTATATATATATATATATATATATATATATATATATATATATATATATATATATATATATATATATATTGAAAAGAACACTGCCAGATATATGAATTATCTTTGCATGAAATTTGCAAAATAACCTATAGGTTTCGGAACTTATAAGGAAGAAACACACACACACAAATTACTTTTATATAATTGTAGAGATCTGTGTATATTTTTCCAATCGGCATTACTAGGCGTTTCCCGACAGTAAAAGAAAGAAATAATTTGTTCTTCAGAAACGCAAATAAATGTTAGTGACTTTAATTTCGTAATCAAATAATTTTATGAAATCGGAATTGTTTAAATATTGATGCTAATCAATTAATAGTAAAGAATAAAATAAAAATTCGAAATTAATTTTAATGTGGAAATACCTGAAATGTTCTTAGATAGGTATTTATCGTAATGTCTTCGATAACCAATAATCGAAAATATCAGAAGAACGGGCGATTATGATTAAAGTAAACGCCTTATACAGCATAACAAGTGCATCTGAGAAGTTTTATTACCGCACAAGCAGAAATGCCCAGCATATATAATCAACAGGCGGTTCTTTGATATGACATTGGCACGTTCGAAATGAATGTTTCTGTTTAAAGCATAAGTGAAGCATGATATTTTTCTTTTGAATTTTAAACTTTAAACCAAGCTATTAGATATAAAAATAATTTCATAAAATCAACAGAATGATCTCCAGAGTGCAATGTAGATTGCAATATATTTTGAACTAAATCACTGCGGGGAAGTATGTGAAGCTTCTTCTCGGTGCACAGCAATGGGTCCCCAAACAGAGCAGGCAATCGATTTGATTGAAAAGTGGGCGATGTCACAAATTTCGATGACAATAAGATATGAAAGTGTGTAGCATTCGTTGAGCGCCAATCCTGAGCACCTCGGGTCTCGCTGCTAGTATATATGCAAACACTTAGCGGTTTATTAGAGGACCCACTAGTTGTTTCTACCTGACATGGACTTCTGTTATTGTACATAACGGAATAAATCTGTCCGATATCTGTGTATTCTTTTCCAATCGACGATACAACAATTATAGATAAACGAACTAAGAAGATGAAAAAAACCTAAAAACAAGATAATCAAAAGATGAAATGTTAAAAAAAGGGAACTTACTTTTTTAGCAGCGCTCCAATAATCTTCAACATTTTTACCATTTTGGTCAATCTTTTTTTCAGGTTTGATCCCCTTTTTTTTTCAAGAAAATAAAAAATGAGACAAACATTTTATTTTTACGGAAAACAAACAAAAATGACGAATGTGATTTTGCTTTAATAGAAAATTTCATTAAAAAGAAGCTTAATAATATTTCCCTTCATCAGACAGTCACGTTTTTTTAACACCTGATCGTGAGACGAATAATAAAGCATGTAAATAATACATTTAATGTATTCGAATAGATTAATAATTATTACGAACAAATACGTTTTGATTGCTATGTGTCTTCGGCTCAGGGATTATGAAAATACTGTTTGATAGACATTATCTTTGAGAGAAATCCACAAATAATTTTTTTTTGGGGGGGGGAGGGTTATAACTCGGTTAAGTTTAGGTTTAACGTCGCAGGAAAAACAAACAAACAAAAAAAATAAAAATTAGCCTCGCCATTTTTTTTCTTTTTAGTGCTAATGAACTGCATTTATTCGTGGTTCTTAAAAAAAAAGTATCTCATTATTTTCCAAAGTTTTTTTTTTTCGCACACACATGTGCTTTTTAAATGTCTCTGTCCCCACCACGGGACGCTAGCGCTTTTTAGCCCTCATCTTCCCCGGCACGCAACTTACTTCTTTTATCGACCACGTGGTGTACAAGCTCTCGTACACTTGCTAATTTGCAAACGTGTATTAAGGGCTGCTACTAATATTTTTCATAGTCAGCTATCCTTCGGCTGCTGCTGTTGATATTTTGATACGCGTCAATACTCCCTCTGTTACAAAGGCCCATTCAGATTTTATTTTTATGAAAATGTTTCCAGACAAGCCATGAAGACACTTGAAACCATCAATACTTCTCCCTTGGACAGAAACATCGCTCATGAAATTTGAGAGGTAAAGGACAGTATAAGGGGAGGAGAGTAACGAGGCTGTCAGAAGTAAACTCATTTTCAACTTTCTACTCTCCTTTACCTCTCACTGATGAGGCGATCATCAAAGTGCCCCAAGTGATAACACTAAGATTGTTAGACATTCATGATTACAACGTAGTAGACAAGTCAGTACCAATAGATTGTAGTTTATCTCTACCAAATATGGTTGGATGGCAGAAAAGATTTGTGAATTTTATTAACGATTTTATGGATGCCATTTTTAGCCATCGCTTTGCATTAAAAATAATACAAAAAAAATGGTTTTCTTAATATTGATCGAAATTGAACCAAATCTTTTTTCTTTCACCCACAACTTATCTATTGAGCACTTTCTTCGTTCTCGCTTTATATATATATTTATATTTATTTAATTTTTAAATTTCACACAAATATACTTTTTGTGCCTTGGGGTGTTCTTAGGTGTTGTCTTGAAATATACCCCATTAGTATCGAAAATTTCGATTAAATAGAGAGCAGTTCAATTTCGATCAAAGTTAACACTTTCATACAGCCTAATATTACAAGTGCATTTGAGAAGTTTTGTCACCACACAAGCAGAAAGGCGTGACGTATAAATCAACAGCAGGTTCGTTGATAAGACAGGGATGTTTGAAATAAAATAATAAATGTTTGTTTAGATCCCAATTGAATTATTATACTTCACTTTTGTGTCTTAAACTAATTCAAGTCATTATATAAAAATAATTTCATAAAATCAACAATAGATTCTCTACAATATATTGTAGACTAAGTCACTGCGGGGAGGCATGTGAACTTCTCCCTTCTGCACCGCGGTTGTATCCCGAATAGAGCGGGTAGCAATTGATTTGATTGACGAATGGGCGATTTTACTGATTTCGATGACAACAAAATTATTGGAAGTGTAGAACATTCGTTGATTTTTATTAAATCCCGAGTAACGTTAGGTTTTCCTGCTAATATATAGATAATTTGACGAAAATGTATCTTTTAATATGTAAGCAACTCCTTTCATTCGTAAAATACACCAATTACGCAAAACAGTGTACTTATAATAATCAAAAATATTAATTTCTAAAATATTCATTGAAATCTGTTTTCTTCCAGATGTTTACGAATATGTCGAGCAGCCATTAAAAGCCATCATCTTGAACATAATATTTGACAAGTGAATGCAATTATGGCGGACGAGTGACGGATGAAGCCAGCTGTGGCCTCATCCGAAGTCTTCCGGAGATCTTCTACTACCAAGAGATCATTAAAGATGACGACTACAAGTTCTCCAAGAATAACTCTACTTTGCCCCACCCTACGAGCTATACGAACATTACCTTGATTACATAATACAGTTCCATACATACCACACCCTGCAGTAATTGAATCTGCATTCATTAGTCTTATCATGTTATGAACTACACATTTGTAAACTCAAATTAAAAGAAATCAACGGCAAATTTAAAAATAAAAAAATAATTTAAAATAAATATTAATAATAATGTAGATAGTATTTCTAGACGTGTACACATAATCGGAATTAAACTTTTATAAATCTTTATGCGAATAGCAAATAAAAATTTAAAAAAATCATATATAATTCTACCTTCATAATGCAAACTGCTTCCATGACGAGTTTTACTCCGTGCGGTGGATTTGTCATTGCTTTCACGATTGTAATATCGTTCTGTTTCAACGTGTTGAGAGCCGTGATTGCGTTATTCAAGGCCGGCATTGCGGAGGCCAATTTCTCTTCACACTCATCCTAGACAAGGAAAAACAAAATAAAATAAGATAATGCCTACATCCTACCTGAAGCAATGGTTAGATATGAAATCAGTTTAACGTGAGAGCAAAACTAGCTACCCTGGAAGGACACACGGTGAAATAGTATTTAAGATAGCCTTGAAAGATCCAACTATATTTTCCAGTCTTATCAATCAATACAACATTACTCCTTACGGAATCAAAAATAGAGTTTGTAGCAATTCAGAGACGAATGTGAATGACCACTACGTAGCAGGACGCGTCTTATCTATCCTGGTACACAACACCACATGTGAAAGGTTTTGGTCACGCACCAAATGTGAAAGGTCTGGCCAATGTTACTTCGCTGGGTGTTACGTCAATCTTCAATAGAGGTTGGGTGTTCTCTTCAACCAAGCGTTGATATACCGTCCGTTCTGTAGCGCCGGTTGCTCGTTGAAAATTTAACAGCTCAAAGATGTCGTCACGCAGGCGACAAGAGACAAAAATCAGCTTAATAAAAAAAACCAAAAAACTTCGGAGTTTTTTTTGTTTTGTTTTGTTTTTTTTTACACTAATTATTAAAGTCCAAAAACAAATTAGTTACAATCAACATAATATTTACAAATTCGTTTTACAATATTTTTATAAATTCATTTCAGCAGTCTATTACTCGAAATCTCTGTTTTTCCCTCAATTGAAGTATGGCGACGGGTAACTAGCAGGGGGAAATGGGGAACTTACCTTGGCTATTCAAAACTCAAAAACTTCAACCGGACTGACTTCAAACGTTTTTTCTTGCTTATGCAGCGGCTTTTATAGTAAGGGATGGTGTGGCGTCGAGAGACGCTGGTTCATCTCCAGCAAGTCATCTGGCTTCAACCCACAACGGAGCTTTCTCTTGTTGGTTAGTTGTTAGTCCCTGCATATTAATTAGGGATCTTCCCCAAAAGAATTGTGTAATGCATATTTTCATACGACTACGAGGTCAATACCTTGACCTCTAGACCATATCCGGTCTTAGACGAAGACAAAATATAACTTGTTTTGTTTTTGCAATTTCCTAAACATGCGATCAGGAAGTTATTGCATCATCATTAAATTTTCACTTTTATTCATATTAGATATATTAAAATCCGTCATATCATCTGCTGTTGTCCGGAAGAGCTTACATAACAAAAGCTTCAATTCGGTGCCAATTTCACCCTTTAATGACGCCATTCCTGCCCCCCCCCCTCAAGAGGTTGGATCACACGGACTTTTTTGTCATTTTATTTTATTTTTTGCTTACAAAATTTTGCTTTCTGTTTCACTTCTGGCTGATGGCACCCAAGTCTCGTTTTTCTTCTTGTTATTTAACCGTATTTTACGACTGAGAAACGCCTCCCCCCGCTAGTAAATAAAGAGAAATATAAAAAGTTAAAAAATGCCAATAAGTTCAGGTCGAGATTTGGGTCGTGTTAAAAGATGGATTTCGATGTATTCGTCCCCAAGCGTCAAAAGAGATAGATTCGCAATGTAGTAGATCAGTTAATTTGATGTATACATATCAGTATGCATATGCAGTGAGTAAAAAATCGTTCCGAAGTAGTTGGTAATACAACGTTCAGGTAATTGTACATATGATCCATGTGAGGGGGTGGTTTTCCGTAGATTTACTATATCAGGGCATTCGCACAGAACTTGCGGCCTTAGATAGGGATTATCTTCTTATACAAGACCAAGGGTAAGAAAGACAACACCGAGTTTAAATACATTTCGGTTTGAAATAGAAAATTTCAGGGTGAGAAGTAATTCCTTGCACATTTCTGCATAATGCTAATGTTTCTCCTCTTCTGATGAGAAGCATTTAGCTTTGAAATGCCATGGCCTAAATGGTTTTCCCATTTCCCTTTTACTTATTGTAACCACTCTCATCCTTATTAACCTGATAATATAATAACGTTCTAATGTAACTTAAATTATATCTCCCTATCTTATATATATATATATATATGTGTGTGTGTATGTGTGTGTGTGTGTGTGTGTGTGTGTGTGTGTGTGTGTGTGTGTGTGTGTGTGTATGTGTGTGTGTGTGTGTGGTATTCTTTTAGGGTGTTCTGTTACCTAATTGGCGTAATGTTTGTCCATTTTACTCTCCGTCTGAACCTCGATTTACCTTTATCGACTTGGCCTCCATTGCTGCTTCGTTTGCCACGGCTTCATCATGTTCGACCACTTTCTTTACAGCTTCCACCTCTCGGGTTTCAAGTTCGATTATTTGAATCAATTTCTCTGTTTCTTTACTCGTTTCCATTAGTCGAGGTTGCAGAGCAAACAAATCCTGCTGCATTATATTAATCTGAAAAAAAAAAAAAAAAAAAGCAGATAATAGCACGTAATCAACGTACATTTATATAAAGTCTCTATTATGTCTTAAACAACTTGCGACTATTTATGGCATTTAAATTGCAACATTTTGTAAAACACCCTTTCGATTTAATTACAAACCGTGTGTAATGATGTATATTTTTTTTTTGAATTTCTTTTCCAAAACTGTAAATTGACGCGTTTAATTACTTTCGTGTGTTCTAAGTAAGAACGTTTACTTGATCAAGACGACGAAATTCATTCACGTCTTTGAATATTTCCATAAAAAGGTCGTTTATTTATACTTTTGCCTCTACATAAACCCACTATTCCGCAATGTGTTCTACAGTGGTGTTTATTTTAAACTTTATATACCATAACCCTAATCCGATGCATGTTTGGTTAAGAAACACAAAAATATTTTTTTCATACTTTCGCCTCCACATAAACTTAGAATACCGCAATTCATTCCATGGTGGCGTTTATTCTTAATTCCCTACAACACAACCCTAGCTAGATCCATCAATAAAAAAAATCTAATCGGTCAAAATAGACAATAATATTGACAATATTAACTTCAATATGTAAGAAATAGATTTCGCTTGAATAAATAAGAAATCAATTTTGTTGAAATACCTGTGATTTTGAAAATTCAATTTTTTCCAATCCGACAACATAGCGGTTTTTTAGAGTAAGAATCTCCATTCTTTTCTTGTTCAAAAGACTTTTGAATGTTCGGATAAGCTCCAGGAAGCAAGTTGGCGTCACGTAATTCGTTCGTCTCAAAGCCTCCAAATATCTGCCAATAAAAATTAAATTTTTTATATGGATACAAAATATCTACGAATAAGAAATGACATTTTTTATACATTCGAATTGCTCTTCAGGAACACTTGTGTATCAAATAGATCGCTGCAAATAAAAAACGCAGCATCTGCTATATTTCTTGTGTTGCTGTTAACTTTTGTAATGCCCTGATATAGTAAATCTACGGAAAAAACATGTGGTGCAATCAACACACACGCATATGCATCGTATTATTAGACTCCCGGGCATCGGCAAGTCACTTAAGCGATTATTATTATTATTATTATTATTATTATTATTATTATTATTATTATTATTATTATTATTATAAGTAGTAGTAGTAGTAGTAGTAGTAGTATTGTTGGTGTTGTTCTCTTCTTCTTCTTCCTCCTCTTCCTCTTCTTCTTCTTCTTCTTCTTGTATAGAAATGTACATGTTACGAAATAGTAAATATTCAGAGAAATATCTCGATAACCAAAAGGAATGTTAGAAAGCAAAATGATTAGTTGGGGTCGTAATGAAATTTAATATCATAAATAATAAACCAGGTTGAAAGATGAATAAAACTTGTTTGAATAACAATGAGTTGAACAGACAACGGAATATATGCACATTAGTCAGAGAGTGGTCGCGTTAGAGAGCGGAAGTATGCAAACATACATGAACGTATACCTCATGTATGAACACATTCGGCTATATAACATATATATAATGCTTAAAAATAAATAAAATACAAACTTAGCCTAATCTCGTTATAAATTTATTTCAACCCCAAAACGGGCCTTTTCAAACTAGATGGGACAGTCAAATTACCATCTGACTTATACAATGCGGAAAATTACATCAATTATTTGTATTTATTAGAAAAAAAAAGAGCAAGAAAATAAAAAGATAAAAAAGGAGGGAACGAGTGAAAATAATCTCGAAAAAACTGAATAAGAAATATACAAATAAAACAAGAAGAATGGAAGGAGAAGAGGGATTCAAGTTAACTAAAGAGGAGGCAGCGGAGAGGATTGCTTGACTTGTGAAATTAATCAGATCTTTAATTAGGCAGGTTAAAATGAAGTTAATTAATTATAAAAATAATTAATTTCCGAATTACTGCATCATTTGAATTTGAGTAAAGAGTAAATAACAGCTTGTTAAAATCAGTGAAAACGAAGGGAAAAAAACAAAAAACATCAATTGAAATGAATGGCTCTCGTCTTCAGGAGGCCTCAAGTTTTGACAGGCTTCTTGGCTTGACCATTACTCCTGATCTGAAATGGAACACGTACATCAAATCTGTTGCTAAGGCCGCTGGAAAAATGGTGGGATCTTTCTATCGATCCGGTAGATATCTCACTGCTGATGCTATTCTCTATCTATATAAGAGCCAGGTACGTCCAAGGATAGAATACTGTTGCCACATCTGGGCAGGAGCTGCTAGAAAGGACTTGGCCTGCCTTGATAGAGTTCAAAATAGACTTCGTAGCCTCGTAGGCGATGTCCTTTTCTCTTCCTTGCAACCTCTATCTCACAGAAGAGATGTTGCGAGTTTGTCTCTGATGTATCGTTATTTTCATGGAAAGTGTTCGACTGAGCTTCAATCTATGGTCCCCCCTCGCCAAACTTTTACAAGAAACACTCGTCTAGCTGTAAACACTATCAATAATTCCCCCCACTCTTTATCTGTGCCTAATCCTAAACGTAGATTCCATGAACAAAGCTTCTTTCTTAGAACTGCACGCCTGTGGAATTGTCTTCCGTTTTCCTGCTTTCCGGCTGACTACAATATGGTTGTCTTCAAGTCTAACGTAAATAAGTTCTTGATGAACCGTTCCATATAAGTTATCAAATTTACCGAATTTTCATTACTAATGATTACTATATTGTCCAATTTCTACTGTACACTCTTTAACCCTTATCCTTGAGTGGCCTCTTGGCCTTGATAATGTGGTGATGCCTATGTAAAAAAAAAAGGTCACCAAGTATTAAGTATTGAAATAAACAATAACAGAGTTGTTAGAAGCAAAACAAAGTCATTTAGATTTTAATAAAAATGAAAATAACAAAAAGTGTCAGTTTTTTTGCCAAAAGCAAAATAATTCGAAGAAGACGTACGGAGTTATCAGAAGCAAAACAAAATTATTTCAGATTTTAATGGAATGAAAACAACACAAAAGTGTCGCTGGTCAACCTGATCACGCCATAAAGTGTAAAGTTTGACAAGACCTTGAGAGCGGTCAAGGAAATTGAAACCCAGATCATTAATTACGGCACTAGCTAATGGCTGCTCTAGAATAACTAATAATATACGAGTCCGAAGTGGGGGGGGGGGGGCGTTTCCCCTTGTCCTCCCCCGTGATCTAGGCGTTAGACCATTGGTCGACAGTCCTAATTTACTAACCAACAAGAAAGCACATCTGCCAAAAACCGGGTCCATAAAAATGAGGACACCAAATTGAGAAATCGAGTTGGTTCATTTTCCGTTGACCGAGAACCAAGTCCCTCGTTGACAACTCTGCCGCCGTCGTACCTGCCATTTTTAACTATCACGGACTTTTCACCAGTCAACCATATTCCCCCTGTATATCCGGTATTCGACTTTATTTTAACCAAGTTTTTTTACACATATCATTGTAACACTAATGTGTTTTAATAAATCTTGTTATTGTTGTCGAACGGCTGTTTTCCACTTTTATTTTAGAATTGTTAAGTTCGTTTGGTAACCCTAACATTGAACATTCTTTTGGTCGAATTACCTCAGGCCTTCTTTTGTGAAACTATTCTGACACAAAGTGAGGCATGAAGAAAGGTTTGAACGGCCAAAACCAACTACTCCAGTATCGTGACAGAACGAGGATCACACAAGGTTATCATTCGCCCATGTATGGAGTATGGTTATCACATTTTAATTGGTGCATCTACTACTAATCTCTCATTCCTGGACAAGGTTCAAAAGAGAGTCGCCAACCTAATAAGTCCCGAAATGTCAGCTAAACTTCAACTTCTGTCCCATCGACGAAATGTTGCATCCCTCTGCCTGTTTTACAAGTATTTTAATGGTAGATGCTCCGACGAACTACAAGCCCTTGTGCCCCCTTCGACGTAAATACCTCCAACAAACCTGACAAGCGGTAAATTCGCACCCCTACACAGTAGACAATCGCAGATGTAAGAAAGCCTTCTACCCAAATAGTTTCTTCCCTAGAACTGCTAAACTTTGGAACTCCCTTCCCGGTTCCTACTTCCCCAACTGTACTGACATGCAGAAGTTCAAGTGTAATGTTAACAGACATATTGCTGCTCAACTCCCTACATAGTATCCTACAATTTATGTCCCAGATAGTAGCCCCTTACATCAAAGCGGCTTTGTTTGGAGTGAAAATGTAATAAAAATAATCTTCTAACAACTGGCGGTAGCGGGTCAGACTTGGGATGTCCAAAGCCCTTTTAAGATATTATCTCTTTCTCGTTGTACATTCTTTTTTACCATGTACACACATATATAGTAAGTTATGAAATATATTTATGGTAATTAAGCTACACAGAGGCTTTCGCGTTTCATCTCCGTAGATAATCCTAAGGCATGGAATTAGTGCTATCACGTTGTGTTTAGTTAAGCGTGCCAACGAATCAGATTCATTATTAATCCCTGTGAATATGTGATATGGGTCAAATAGCAACATAGTTAATCAATGATATCTAACCAATCGCTTGTAATAGTCATCGATATCACATAAACAACAATCATGTACTATTGGCATTACAGTATTACATAAGTTGGAAAAGGGTTGATCTGCCGTAAAACAAAGTGACAATGCAAAACAATAATTTACATGTTTTGTGTGTTTATTTAGTGCTTTTGCAGGAGGTTTGACATAAGCTCAGCTAGATTTTGAAAGTCCTGGGAGCTAGGTGAAGTGAGCTCTGATCTACAAAAGATATCTGAGCAGCCCTGCCGGTATTTTTCGGTAGTGGCGCCTCACGCAATTAACAATTAAGCGACCTCTTTTTGGAAAGGTGGTAAAAACTGGGAGGGTTGATCTTCAAGGATTGAAGCGAACCATACCTCAACCCGACAGAAAGAAAGCTTTTGGGGACATTTTAGCCAGAATCAAAATGTAGTATCTGATTTAATACTACACTTTATTTTTTTGTCCTCAGTCAGTGGATCAGAAATCCTTCTAAACTGAGGCAATTTTGATATCTGTTCTAATGTAGCGCGTTCCTTTAGGGAAGCTGCATTTTCTCCGCATTTAAAAACCAACCTGAGTCTAAATCTGCCTTCAATGGGGAAAAATAAATAAGGAAAAAAATCCACTTGAAATACGGGTTTCTAGTGTTTGCCGGAGTTGGCGAGGTGTTCTCTGATTCTCTTGATCATCTACAGCATCGTGTCATCAGATATATACTACATATTCCCCGCAGAGATCATGTTCTCTCTGGAATATATTATCTGCTTGGATTAGATCTGCTGCCTACTCACCAAAATGTAACAGTTGCTTCTCTTGCCTACAGATTATTTCATGGTTCTTGCTCCATCGCAATGTTTAAATACCGCCCTGTGCTGAACAGACCAAACCTGCGACATTAGACCTTCTGCATAATCACATTTGTGTTTGCTCAGAAATGAACCGGCGATATCCTTCTGCATTGTGTTCTACAGTCCTGAACACGCTGCGTCGGAATTGTGTGACTGAACATGGACCACTGTCACATTTTCGGAGTTCTGCATTGTCAACCTATCGTGATGTTCCTAAGTTTTATACAGTCCCTAATAAGCTTAGTAGTCTCTGTCTATTGCTAATCTTTTTTTATGATGATGGCTTAATAAAAGGGGAAACGGACTGATTATCAGGGACGTATCCCCGATTAGTGCGAACAATATTTACTCAAGCTGTGCCAATTCAACACTAAATAATCGAAATGGCGAAACATTAAGCGATAAAGTAATTTAGAAACACTTTGCTTTTTACTTACCTTGTCGATAAAGCTCGAACACTTTGATGAAAATGCTTACACATGGACACGCATTCTTGTCGAACTTCGTGTGACATTTCGACGTCATCGAGTAAAGTGTTCGCTACAAGATGGAGAGCATCGTCTGGCCATGGCTTCAGCGAAGGAAAGAAAGCAAAATAAAGTCAACAAAGTCGACCAAAGTTCTTAGTAGCACTTAACGAAGCAGAACAAACTCATAATCGTAAGAACAAGTAAGCCTTGCTTCTCAACCTTTTCCCGACAGCATTGCCAGAGACTTGTGTGACAAACGGCCATAGTCTACTTGAAAATGTATATTACCTCGTATCAATGATTCATATCACCATATACCTCTGATCCCAGAAAGAAGCGTCATTATTCAAAACGACGAGATATTGTTAACAGGTTGATTGGAAATGCCTCAAAGACATCCGCAGTGATTTTTTTTCTCTAATTGCTGAAGTGTTCCAATAAATGGATGAAAGAGAACGTTGAAGTGATAACCTTAGGCAGAAATTCTACAGGGAGTCTGACACTCCAGAATGGTTCACTTTGATTTATGCAGCTGCTGTTGTGCAAAAGCAGCAAATACAAAAAATATAACATTAGAGATATACCGTTTTATCACTGTACAAGCAAAATGGTCCAGCCGATAAATTCAACAGTAGGTGTAGGTTCTTTTATAAGACAGGGTGTGTTCGAAATAAATGTTTTTCTTGGAACACAATTGAACTTGATGTTTGTACGTCCAAGTGATTATGTAAAATAATTTCGAAAATCAGCAGTTAGTTCTTTGATAAGGCAGGGGCGCATTTGAAATGAATGTTTCTATTTAGAATTGAACAATAATACTTGATTTTTCATTTTAAATTTCAAGAAATTATAATAATTTTATAAAATCAGCAACAGGTTCCCTAAGGTAGAGCGCAATTGAAGCATGATACTTGACTTTTGCATTTTAAACTATAACTGACGCCATTATTTAAAGATAATTTAAAAACTCAACAATAGATTCTCTACAGTGCAATGTACACTGCAATGTATTGTGGATTAAGTCACTGCGTGGAGGCATGTGAGCCTTCCTCTCGGTACACTATGGGGGAGAGGGTCTCTGACAAGAGCAGGCAATCAATCGATTTGACTTAAAATAGGTTAATTCATCGATTTGGATGACAATAAAAGTTTTGAAGGATAGTATATTTGTTGACTCTCATTCAACCCCGGACAACGCCGGGTTTCCCTGCTAGTTGACAAAAACAATGAATGCATATAGTTGTAATCAGACTCATCGACATTCTCCTGCGGGAGCGGCTTAGGCTACTAGCAATAAACCAATCCCTTTTTTTCCAAAGAAGGTAATATCTGGAATGATTCCCTCATGAAATCGATCAGAACAATTTTCTTATTAAATTATAAGTAGCGAGTGCTTCATAACGATATTCTGTAATACTGTTTAACAGGTAAGGATATATTGAATAATAAAATGTACGATATAAAAAAAGCGAATAAATCGATTGATAATTGATTACCTGAAACCAATCGATAGTGCAGCAGTTGATCAAAGACGGGTACATTCGCAGTCGGTTTCTGAAGGCATCGCCGATTGGGCTAAAAGCCAACACGATATGAAGGTTACAGCTGACGCGTTCTATGAATTTGTTGTACATGCTGTGTGGAGTTACGTCTCCTTGTTGCTTGTCATGGCGGATCACAGGCTGCATCTTTCAAGAAGAAAAATGTTTTTATTTTTTAAACAATTTTGTAAAAACGGTCATTTAAGCTTTTTTACTTCAGTGCAGTGTTCACAAATATACAGGGGTTCACAACTAACAGACGAAGTAAAATTATTTCTTCTATTAGGTTGGTGCAAAAATAATGTTTGTTTTTTTTTGCCATAAAGTTGAACGTCAAAAAAGGACATTATTTTTGCCCTGTTAAAGAACAGTCACCTGTTCTTGTAAGTGAGTAAATATGAGATAGGATAGCCGAGGATTTGAACTTGCGAAACTATATTTGGAATTTAGAATTCCGATCAAAAGTTAAAATAAATAATACAGAATGTTATTGAAAATGGAATGTAGAATTACCATTGTTTAGTTCACATAAAATAGTTAGATATCTGTTTATTGAAAAAGGAATGTAATGATGTAAGTATGTTTCTGTTAAAGAAATGAAATTAAAATAAGGAATTTAAAAACGGACAATGGAAAATGTTTATAAAATGGGTTAATCAAAAATTAGGTTAGAGAGCCGGCTTTGTGGAAACGTGAGGCGTGTCAGGCCACGTGTCTGATATGCACGTGTTGGTCATGCAAAGACGTCATGAGTTTTCAATATAGTTGGAGCTTGGGAGAAGAGAGGAGTCAGAGACAGAGCTGACATGGAACCTTGGAAGCGAAGGGAAGAAAGAAGAATCATGTAAAGACTTGAAATCCTTGATGCAAAGCCATTGACCGATCGAAATGGAATAAACGAAGAACTTCATCTTTTTGTATCTGCATCTTCGTGTCATGTTATTCAACAGAAAAGGTATTTGTGAATTTATATTATAAGAACTTTGTGAAAATCATCATCTCAAAAATAGGTAAAGAAATATATGTGTCAATGTTATAGAAACACTCCCATTCACAGAGCTGTCAAACGTATAAATGTCAAACGCACTATCTCTCGGTCTATCTATCTATATATCATACATCTCCTCTCATTGTGTATTACATGCCGTCGGTTCTCCTGTACCCTGTCTCTTTATATATAAGACCTGCCTCTATCTTACAACAAGAACACCTATTACATAACATGCTACTCTTACTAATATGAACAACAACACATATATAACATCAGTCCTCTTCTAATAAGAACTATGCAACAGCACCAACCTAATTGTAAACTCCCCAGATATCCTAGAACTCCTCATTTTTTTCTGGATGCTTCTTACTCTGCCGTAACGACTCAAATAAACATATGCACGGACTAGGAGTCTACACACGTCACACCCTCCTCTTGACTAGGGAGCAAATTCTAGAATAAAACGATCACAACATCAACTTTGCAACACGGGGTTTGTAACTCATATTTCCTTTACTGTTCATCTTCGACCCATGACTGTATTCTTCTTGACTAAGTTTCCGACAGTACAGATGCAGCACTCTCTTTACATAATAGCGCACAAATACATGTATTTGATTTTAAATGCCCGCCATAGAAATTGGCTTGGTTTTTCGAGCTACACAAATGGAGCAGTAAGCAACACGTATAAGTTCCGATCTGCCTCCTAGAGGGCGAAGATAAGGAAGCCTCACTTCTTGATCTTTCTTAAGTGCCTAAATACCCATATCCCACTTAGAAACGTTAATAATCTTGTTATATTTGTAGATATCACCATAAACTTTAGAGTTTAAACAGACGAACCGTTGCTAAGAACGACTAGATACTGTGAGAAAATATAAAATACTCAGGAAACCTTGTAGATTCATCGAAATTAGAGGTGAAAATATTTTTGTTTAATTTTCACAGGAAAGCATTGATTTTCAGGATTTCAAATTTAAGAAATAATTTTATGTACAAAAAATTATGATCAAATTTGGGATTAAATGCGAATGTGAAGATGTTTCGTTTTCTTATTCTGTGATATTATCTAGCACAAAATACTTCCCTGCGTAAATACGGATGGCTCCCTCGATCACAAAAACTTATTTTTGCAGCGTTCTAACTGGCTGACTGTTCGATGAATACCTGAATACGATTGTTGAACATTTAACGATCATGGCGTCTTCAAGTACTATATTTAGTAATAAAAATATCTTTAATTTTTTAAATTGTTTTACAGAAAAGAACTAACCATAACGCAAACCATATTCATTATTATCTACTAACTTGCAGTCATCAATATGCAACAGTATTTGTATTACTATTTAATGTGTACGTGTGCATTGCAAACGCATCAAAATATGTCGTGCAGAATTGTCGATACTTCTGACACGAGCCATTCATAGCACTGAACAGTTGTATTTTGTTAACGCTGAGATAACTATACAGATACGAATTGGGAATATTAAGATCAAGTGAATGTGGAGCTTGTTCAGTTTCACACCTCGTATAGACAATCATTAAGCGTTTCTTTCATTTTATTAAACAGCAATAAAACAAGGGCATTCATGTGGGAAACATTTTTTTTATTCACGTTCATCCCAAACATGGCATATCGCCACATGGATGTAACGGGTTACTATTTGAGACCATGCCCAGGAAAGATGAATAAGGTGTTACTTTGCGTTACAGTTAAACTTCTGCATATCAGTACAGTCAAGCAAGTAGGTAGCAGGAAAAGAATTCCAAAGTATGTTCGAGGGAAGACACTATTAGAATAGAATGTTTTCTGGCAGGGACCTCAACAGTGAAGAGGTGTGGTTTTGTTGCTAAACGCGTTTATCGGGGGTATGTACGTCGAGAAGGCACAAATGGAATGAACTCATAAAAGCACATTCAATTAAAATATTTGTAAAAAAAAATGGCACACAGATGACACACTGCAGTGATGGGACAAGGGGTTGAAGCTTAGTTAACCAAGTGGGATCTATTAGATTAAAAATTCTTTTTTATCCTATTTAGGAGGAAAAGACTAGCAGTAGATGCCCCAGCCCAGATGCAGCAACAATACTCTACGCATGGGCGAATGGTGACTTTGTAGAGGATACTCTCAATTGTGAGTAGTTTTCTAACACAATAGAAAGAACTCACCTTCCTTGCAGCAGCATTCATTTCCTTAATGTATTTGTTCCAGCAACAATACTCTACGCATGGGGGAATGGTGACTTTGTAGAGGATACTCTCAAGTGTGAGTAGTTTTCTAACACAATAGAAAGAACTCACCTTCCTTGCAGCAGCATTCATTTCCTTAATGTATTTGTTCCAGTTCATATTGCCCGTGAATGTTAAGCAGAAGAGTTTGAAGGAAAAATTCTCAAGTAGGGTGTTATTTGTCTTGTATATCAGTGGTTGCGAAAGTTCATTGTAATTGTTAAAATAAGCAGCTTTGTCTTACGAGCATTAAATGTTAGCATTCATTTTTAGTTCCATTCATAACGGTCTGGAGGTCATTTTCTAACGATTCTACCATTCTTAGATTTGTATACATCTGTTCTTCCTTCGTGCATGATACGAGCCTTGTATCATCAGCAAATATATCCATCTCGGACACAATATTATGAGGAAGGTCGTTATTAAACATCAGGAAGAATAGTGGTTACAAGGATCGACTTCTGAGGCACTCCCGCTTTAATATTATGCTGTTTTGATGTACGTCCATCAATAATAACCTGGATGGTTCTATTGTCTGAGAAGAATCTAATTATATTTAGTATTCGACCAGTTATACCATATAGTTTGATTTTCATTAGCAGCACTTCATGCCAGACTTTGTCAAAAGCCTTGGATATATATATATATATATATATATATATATATATATATATATATATATATATATATATATATATATACATACAGTGATGATCATATTTATTGGCACGGTAAAATAAAAGTTAAATTTTGTCTAATAAATTCTAAAAAAGGGATTAAATTAAAGAAAATAACAAAGTATATTATGTATTTTTAACTGGCCTTTCCGATGCAGCAATCGGATTTTAGAAAAAATATATAACAAAGGAACAACAAACATAATTGCAAAAAACCCTTGTTCAAAATTATTGGCACGATTTATTTAATTAGCAATTGTATAGCCTTTGGCCTTGATTACCTTCCTCAGTCGCTTTTCATAGTTTACAACCAAGTTGTTGCACTCTTCAGTAGTAATTTTAGCCCACTCTTCCTGACAATAATCCTCCAATTGAATAAGATTCTTAGGTTTCCTTTGCATTACCCTCAATTTTAATGTTCTCCATAAATTTTCGATTGGATTAAGGTCTGGGCTTTGTGATGGCCACTCCAAAACATTAATATGATTGTCCTCAAGCCATTTCTTAGTCAGTTTAGCCGAATGCTTTGGGTCATTATCTTGCATGAACCACCAATGACGACCAAGTGAGAGCTCTTTAGCAGAGTCTTTCAGGTTTTCATCCAATATTTTAACATAATCTTCCTTTTTTATGCTACCTGTGACCTTAACAAGTCGCCCTGGTCCAGAGGCAGCAAAGGATCCCCAAAACATCAAACTGCCTCCACCGTGCTTCACTGTGGGTATGGTGTTCTTAGGCAGGAAAGCTTCGCCAGATTTTCTGTAAATATAAGACACTTTATTATGGCCAAATAACTCTATTTTCGTTTCGTCAGTCCATAGAACACGTTTCCAGAATGCAACATCTTTATCAATATGACGTTTTGCAAAGGCTAGCCTTGCTTTCAGGTGCATAGGCTTCAATAAGGGAGTCTTTCTCGGACGACATGCTTTTAAACCAGCTCTCTTCAAAACTCTACCAACTGTATGTCGAGATACATTCACTCCAGAGGTGCTCTGTTCATCAACAATCTCCCCAACAGAGATCCTTGGGTTTTGTTTTACTTGTCGAACAATTTTCCGTTCATCTCTTGGGGAAAGAATCCTTTTTCTCCCTCTACCCTCTAAACTCATAACGTGGCCTTGCGATTAGAACTTGTTTATTATGGCTCTAACAGTGGATTTGGGAAGGTTTAGCTTCTTTGAAATCTTATCATAGCCCTCCCCATTGGTATGGCATGCTACAACAAGCTTCCTGACGTCTTCGCTGTGTTCCTTAGTTTTAAACATGGCGATTGAAAATTATAATTTAGTCACTTATAATAGTTTAAATAAATCGCTATCTAAAAATTATCTGAAAAAAATTATTCACTGAATTAGCGTTAAACAAGCATAATATGGCTATAAAAAAGTTCAGAAAGCACGTAAACCGGAAATTGATTGATATTATACTGATACTAAAAGAAAAACAAAGCCGTGCCAATAATTTTGAACAAGGGTTTTTTGCAATTATGTTTGTTGTTCCTTTGTTATTTATTTTTTCTAAAATCCGATTGCTGCATCGGAAAGGCCAGTTAAAAATACATAATATACTTTGTTATTTTCTTTAATTTAATCCCTTTTTTAGAATTTATTAGACAAAATTTAACTTTTATTTTACCGGCCAATAAATATGATCATCACTGTATATATATATATATATATATATATATATATATATATATATATATATATATATATATATATATATAGTTAATGGCTACAGTCCTGGCTTCGCCTGCCTTATCCAATGCATGGTATATGCGTTCAGAGATAACCGTTAAATTATCTGCCTAAATTCATACTGTTTGTCAGAGAGATCAGCTTTTGTGACGTGGTGAACTACTGCTTGATTAACAAAGGTCTCACAGATTTTAGCAAGGAGAAGATGAGACTTAAGTTTATTTGTACCAAATATGGTTAGTCTACAAGTTGTATTTGGGAATTATATAAATGATTCAATGTGCATAGGGGTCACCTTGTATTAAATATTGAAACAGTGATGGGACGATTGAATTATTTTTCTTAATTCCGATATATTTATCAATTCTGTTCAAAATTCCAGATTAGATACAATTACCGATTTCGATTCCAAATTCGCCTACTGGCCTGAAAGATATGAATTTATTTTATAGCTGGGTAATGGAGAATTCTCATCTACTTTTAAATTTAAATTTCTTTTCTTTTTTTTTTTTTTAATTGACAAACTTCTTAATGATAGACGCGGTGTGAAGTTTTCATCTATACTTTTACTGGTGCCATTTTTAACTGCGCCATTTATAACTGTGATATTTTTACTATGCTATTTTAACTGTGCCATTTATTTTGTGCTATTTTGCGGGACTATTTTCCGGTGCCATTTCTTCCTAAATTTGTTTTTATGATCTATAATTTTTAGTTTTATTGATAGTTTTAAAAAGTTTAATATTTAAAAAGTTAAATATTTATAATTTTATCATTATTATTAACAATAGAAAATTAAGTTTTAAACAAAATAAATTAATGAATCGTTTTATGAAATCGGAAATTGGCTCAACGTGTAGAACTTTTATTTTCCACCTTCTGTCTTTCCTTCTCTCTCCCTCCCCTTCTTTACCCCCTCCCCTTTCTTGGTGTATCTTGTGCTGCTACTGCTTGTTATATCACGTGTTGAATGCGTGCCTTTCGATTGATAAAAGGAGATGTGTGCGCCATTTTGTTGGAAGTTTTGAACACGAGAAAGAAGTCGGCTCGCTATCCCGCGTCAAGTGAAAAGACGTTAAAAACCAGTGGTTTGGTTTCTTTTTCTTCAATCGGGATTCATCAAGGAATACGACAGAATTAGTCAGAAAAAAACTATTTAAAAAATCAGTTGTAAACGAAATTACAACGACCTCTTCACCGATGAAGAAAAAAACTATTTTAAGGCCTAGAATTGTGAGGTGTTAGAATTCACGTCAAAAGGAACCAAGAAATCTTCTATAGAAATACATTACACCATAGAAGATTTGGATTATTTTCTTGGATTACAGAACCAAGAGGATTGACATTTTCTCGAATGAGAACATTTAAGTTAATGGCGTAAGGGAGGTAATTTACATACACCCTCTTTTAAAAAGATTAAGTGTTGATGTGTTTTATTTAAGTTCTTTGACACGCAGTAAGTCCTGATTACACCTATATTCTTACCTCTACTATCCCTTACAATATTGTTAATGGAGTTCTTTGAGAACCGCCAAAGGGACTAATTTGGCAGAGACTGTTATTTGTGAACATAAAACTGACTATATCTTTCTTTGCCTATTTACCTTTCCATTTATTAAAAAAAATGTTTTTCGTAGTATTCTTTCGGTTTCCCTCCCCCTTCTTGTTCTGCAATAGGATAACCTTTATTGGACGTCATGATAAAATTCCCGTTAAACGTTCTGATTTTTTCCTCTTCCCAATTCTGATTAATCGTCCTAATACTATATAGATTCAAGCATACAAATGCAGATCATATGTAACAGAGCCGCTGACGCTGGAAGCAGCATAAAGGTATGCAAATGACCAAGTCGGGTGCGCAAAGTGACGTCACAGCAGAGATAAAAAGACGCCGACATGATAAAAGAAGCGCGGATTCAAACGCGTTCAAGACTTAAGGGATTCGAGACACCAGAAAGCGGAAAAAGACATGTTCGAGACACGAGAGAGAAAGCGAGAAAGAACGTGTTCGAGACACGAATGTTCGAAGAAGTGGGATTGAGACGTGTTCGAGACGTATAGCCAAAAAATGAGAAATTGACTGTTAAAATATTTAGAAAAAATGTGCTGTTGGAAATACTAGGTAGGAAGGCTTCTGTTAAAAAAGAAAATGAATCGAATTTTTTTTCTTTTCTTCTGTTTCCTTGTGACAGAGTCTACAACGTGCTAGGTCCATTAAAAGGTAACGAGACCGTTAAAAAGGTGCACAATATTACACATAAATATAATGCTGGTAATTCCTCATTTCTGTTCAATAGATAATATTCCTTACTTTTTCAATGATTTCCAATTTTTGTTCGTTGTCAAAAAGGTTGGGAATGTCTCCAACATTAAGCAACATGTTAATGTCTTCCAAAAAACTTTCTTCCTAAATAAGAAAAGACAAAAAAGAAATAATCATTGTATTATTCCAATAAATATATTTGTAAATCAAAACTGACATTCTTTTACAAATACATTTCTGTGCGTATTCAAAAACTGTTGATATGCCGTCACGCATGTTTATATTCATACTATTTATGTAGACAAATGAATACACGAAAAATATACGACAACTTTTTCCTGCTGATTTTGTATTTGTGCATTCCTCGGTAAGAACGCCTTAGGCGATTTACAATAAACAAACCTCTTCTCAAAAGGAGAAGCAAAACCTGGGAGGATGGACCTCCTAAAACTGCACAGGACCAATCACATAACGCAGTCAAGAGGAAAGGACAATTTCAAGAATAGCTTAGATTGTTAGTTTTGATGTCTCGCTAGGAGCATGCTGGTGAATTAGTATTATTAGTGTTTTTTGGATGGTCCATCAAAACAGTGAATCCAACAAGTGCCGGAAAATCGGTGTATCAGCTGCACCTATTAACACCGATTGCTTCTATGCAATATGTCGAACACACGTCAAAACTTTATCTTTTTTCAAAATTATGCACGTGTAAAATTTTGTTGAGCCTTTATGAAAACGATGAAATAGTGAAGTACCCGGATGTTAAAACTCACAAGGACGAGTAAGAACTAATTTTCTTTAATTGGAAATACATCATTTTACGTCAATGGAGTATCGGGTAGCATGGGACATTAAACATTAAACATAATTAAACATAATAGATTCAGTTGTGCTTGAACCCATGACTAGTTTGCTAAGTTTTACTTACTTTTAGTTGATGGTCTCCAAAGAAGAAGACAATAGGGGAGTCATCGAGGCCGGCTTTGCGCATGATTTTCATGAGGTCCTCTTTCCAATCAGACAAAGAGTAATTTTTAGTCATTTCGATCTGAGTCAGTTCAAATGTTGCCATAAAAGCAGCTAACCGAGTTACGCTTTGTCGCCCACTGCCGCCTATACCTGAAAAACATGTCAACGGTAGACGATAAGGTCGAAGAGTACATTGGCTAAGTGTGCATTGTTCTTATAAATAAGCAAAGACAGCCACGACGGAACTTTTTAATTGAAACATGGTGGAGTTTCAGAATTTTGAAATGATTGAGGTTTTGGATTATTCTGACTACTAATTTCATATTGGTTATTACAGGGTGGTCGCTAGAAAAGTGGAAAATTTGTCAAACAATGATTTATTTTTACAAAGAATAACTGTTACAAGGGTTTTCAAAAACAAATGTCATATTATACTCATAGATACTCAAAATGTTGTCCATGCATTTCACTGCAACGTCTTAACCTAGAAATTCAAGCTCGTGTGGCGTTTCGAAGGGTAACTTGTGGGATATTATTCCAAGCTCTTACCAAGCACATTTTCAAGTCATAAATAGAGTGTATGTCACGTCAACAGTTCTGCGTATCTGTTAATAACAAGCTCCAGGTACAGTAATCCATGATATTTAAGTCTGGACTTTTGAGGATCACTCTTTCGATGCAGTGAAATCAGGAGTAGATTGCCAAAGAAGCTGAATTGAATCCCTTGCTGTGTGAGCCTTGGCACCATTCTGATGCCATGTCCATGTTTGGTTGTCCATTGCATTTCATATATCGCTAAACATCTGTGGACACATTTCCTCACAATAAACTTGCTGGTTTAGTGTTTTTTTTCTTCCTGCCTACAGGATTCTGATAATATCCTTGAAGAAATCGAGGCTTCGGTTTGCCATACCATGAAACAGCAGCATAAAAAAACAGATGGCTGCATATTGTCATATTCCACGAGCAGATCTTCCTCAGGTATGTCAGTTTTTACATGCACTTCTTGGTAAATGCGATCATTTTGTCTGTTCAAAGGCCGCCGCAAGGAGAATCTTGCTTCGTCCGAAAACCATACTCTTCTCCAAGCAAACTCTGTTTCAAAACGAGCAATCAGAGCAAGCGAATTGTTTTCACGCATTTCCTGGTGTCGCTCGGTGAGGAGTTTACATTTTATTCAACAGTAGCATTTCAGTTCACTTTCTTTAAGAATTTCAAACACTGATGTTTTCGATATATATATATATATATATATATATATATATATATATATATATATATATATATATATATATATATAGGCGCGGATTTATTTATTTATTTATTTATTTATTGTTTTTCTTAACTTATTGTGCTGAACACGGGAATCTTATGTAATGA
Organism: Euprymna scolopes; assembly: GCF_053919585.1. Classification (NCBI taxonomy): domain Eukaryota; kingdom Metazoa; phylum Mollusca; class Cephalopoda; order Sepiida; family Sepiolidae; genus Euprymna; species Euprymna scolopes. The sequence continues at coordinate 2,030,864 of NC_136482.1, read as the reverse complement.
AGAGTGCACTTTATTTTAATATTTCTATCTCTACTATTATATAAAAGTCACTTTGTGTGAGAGAAAGAGGGAGTTTCTCATAGGTTCCGAAACAGTTTGAGCCTATCTTTTGCACATTTCGCACAAAAGTAACTTATATGTATGGCAGTGTTTTAGATATGTTTTGTACAGAAAATCATCCGATATGTATCGAAAATCGAAAAAATCTGATCTTAAAAATAGTCTCTTTTCTCTTATAGATAAAATAAATTTACAGCGAAATATTTTATGTTACATCGGTGTAACCTTAACCGGTGTAACGTAAAATATTTCCCTGTAAAAATTGTTCTTTTTTATTCATGAGAGAAGTAAGACTATTTTTAAGATCGTCAAGCCCAAATATCAACTGATGTGATATTGTGAACAAATAAACGGAAATTGATGAATAACATTATTGTTATTTTTTTTTTTATTTATTTATTTATTTATTGCGAATTAGTCCACCGGGCAAATTATTCCTGGTGATATATAATAATTAATAGAAGATTTGTTCTATAATAATACATACGCAATATATAAATTAAAATACCATGTGTGAGCGTATTGTACGCCGAGCATCCAGCAAATTTTAATATAAAAGTACAAAGCGTATTTTAAATATAAAGAATTCTTAAGACTTAAAGGTAATCTTCCGATTTAACTTTTTGAGAAATTTTATTGATTTGTATTTTTTACTTTTATAATTTTACTTAATTTTAACAAATCAATAATGATTTTTTCAAATCTAATTCTGATTATGAGTGATGAGTTTAATGTTTTCAAGCAATAATTAAGCATCTTTGCTTTTTTTCATTTATTACGATTATTGCTAAAAGATGTTCATTGAATATTTACATTAAATCCCTTTAATTTAATTGATAAAGCATTAACAAATAGTTTGTAATTTGATGCACTTAACATGAAACATATTGTTTATGCTTTTTTTTTCATTTTTCTAATGAAAATTGAATTCATTCGTAAAAAATATGAATTCTAAAACTAAATAAACTTTGAACCAACTGTAAAAGCTCAACTGTAAAAAAAGTGCGGTGTTTTATTTTAAATAACTAAAATGTTTGCATATAAAATGTTAACACATTATTTTTACGATAGGTGATGTTGTACTATTTATTTGAACTAATGGTCCTTAATAAACCATTTTTTGACATAATCAGTTTAAAAAAGATTATTTTTATAGGAATTTAACATTAGATTTTAAAGTTGTAAACACCTCCCCACACACATATATGTAAAATAAAGAATGTTTCTGAACAAGTTTAAAATTGGTCCTTACATAACCAAAATATATATATATATATATATATATATATATATATATATATACTAGCTGTACCCGGCCACGCGTTGCTGTGGCTCAGTTTGTTAAAATGGAACACATGTGAAAGTAGAGAAAAGTTTGATTCTTTTTTTCAAGAGAATGTACAAATTATTTATTTTTTTAACAGATGTTAAGAAAATAAACAGAAAAATACTTCCATCATTAATTATGCAAAAAAATAAATAAAATGTTGATTTAGTGTTTCAATATGCTTATAAATTACGATAAAACTTGCTGAGTATGCACTGTTTTACGGTTGTTGTAAAAATGGAACGGAAACTTAAATTTCGCTTCATTTTAATCTTTCTTAATTTTTTAATTGTGCCCCCCCAAACGAATATAATCAAAACAGTAACATTCAACAATTGTACTTTATGTATATAAAACACAAAATGGGTGTTTGTATACATACAAATAAATGTTATCAAAGGCAAGATAAGTTACTTTTCTACCAAACTGGATATATTTTTCGTGTTTTTATTCAATGTAACATGTTTATTCAGCTCGAAAACCATACAGTGTTTACCGATGTATTGGAACATTCAAGATGGCGTCTGATTCTCTCTTTAACACGGTAAGTGTGGAAAAGATGTCATAAATAAAAAACCGGATAAAATACTGTTAAAAACTCGCTCAATATATGTTACCGTGAGATAGGTTGACATATATTCGGCGGGTTTTTAATAGTATTTTGTATAGTTTTTTATTTATAACACCCTTTTCCATACTTACGGTGTTAAAGAGGGTGTGAGACGCCATCTTGAATTTTCGAATACATCGGTAAACACTGTATGTTTTTCGAGCTGAATAAATATGTTACATTGAATAAAAATACAAAAAATATATCCAGTTTGGCAGAAAAGTAACTTATCTTGCCTTTGATAACATTTATTTGTTATATATTTGTTTTTTGACAACTTTTTCGAATCTATGTCTACAGTAATACAAACCTGTGTACAGTAATACAAACCCCTTCGGGGAGATTGGAATGCCCCCACCCACCTAAAATGTACTTGGAAAAATCGATTTTATAGTGAGGTTTAAGAATGGTAAGTCGAAAAAAAGGTGAAAAACAAAACAAATAATCAATAAATAATTGTTACCAAAGGCAATAAATGCTACTTTTTTTTTACTTACATGAATGAGTTTATTTTATGTTTTAAAGTATTTTCAAGCAATCTAATGCGGGTGTCTCTGGGTGCCAAATACCTCCAGATTTTCTAGAATTTCCCGCTAGATTGTAAACGAAATCTCCAGATCTAGCAGGAAAACCGCTAAATTGTAACACTGGTCACGTGACAGGAAGCGGTAATAAATAATTGCTCCTAAAAAAAAAAATCGCCTCTCGGTAAAAAGAAATCCACCTATTTATCATAGAAAAATTAAGTATAATGTTATAATTAAGAAGGAATATATGAAAACACACATGGATTATATTATACCAAAACGTGGAAGCCATCCGTCCAGTGGTTTTTTAGACAATTAACTCCGAACGAACCAACATTTACATTTTTATATATATATATATATATATATATATATATATATATATATATATATATATATATATATATATATATATATATGGTTATGTAAGGGCCAATTTAAAACTTGTCCAGAAACATTCTTCATTCTTTATTTTAGATTGTGAAATTAAAAATAAAAAATGAATATGCCAGCTGACTGGTTTCAAAGTTCGCTCAATAGAGCTAAAATCGAGCTTGATTACGTTTAAAAAAAAAGGGGGTGAACAATGAATTGGAGATGAAAAAGCGGAGGAAAAAAGGGGAAAACAAATTATTAAATAGAAGCCAGATTAAGCCCTAAAAGATTCTCTTTTTGTTTGCAAAGAGGTCTCAGAGTCTTAATGTATATGGTTTCTAGAATTTTTAGATAGTAGAGAGAGTGCGACTTACTAAGAATGAAAACAAAAGTCTGCACTAAAATTCGAAGCACAACAATGATTATTTATAGGGTGCTCTCCTATAGCTGAACCATGGGTATTGTTCAAAACGTCCGAAGGTAGGTAGTTTACATTTCGAATTTTGGATGGAACATGTTGTTTTACTCTATTATCTAATCTTTGAGACGTTCGCCCGACGTAGCGCACACCGCAGCTACATCTGAATAAATAAATAATGAAATTATTAGGGTGGAAGAACGTCTTTACAAATTGAAGATAAAATGGGTTTACAAGAAAAAACAGCACGGGTATTTGATGCAAAGTAACATTGTTGTACGACAAAAGCTCTATGGATAAGGGCGTGGACGAGATTATATTTTTGTTTGGTGGGGCAAAAAGAGTACCAACGTGTTAGAGACCAGTGAACGTAGGTTTACGGTAGATAGAATCAAGAAAAATGAAGGTGTTTTATAAACCCAGTACACCTAGAAAAGGAAGGGAAGAATTAATTTCCTTCTCTATGGTAAATTTAAGACTTATTAAGGGATGCGAAGAAGGCATCCGCTTCCGTTTCATTGTTGAACAGACAAAAAGTATCGTCAACATAACGAAAATAAATATCTGGTTTTTGAAAAACAGATAAAAGACCTTTTTCATGGAAACCTACGAAAATGTTTGCCAGAGTCGGTCCCAGAGGAGAACTCATGAAAAAACCATCTATCTGCCTGTACATAATGTTATTAAAACTGAATTCGGCCGACATAGTGTCGAATTCCATGTTCCACAAAAATTTGTTCATGAATAGAAGTTGGGAGCTGACTGCGATAAAGGGCATCGGCACATATATCAATAGTCTCTGAGAGTGGAATGCAGGTAAAAACCTTTCAATATCGAAAGAACATATAAATTTGTCAGTCTGTGCGTGATTCTGCATAAATTTAGCAAAAGAAAAAGAACCTTTAATACAGAAAGAACTATATTGTTTCAAAACTGGTTCTAAAATATTAGTAAGCTATTTGGCTACTTTGTGTTGGGAGGAACCTATCGTGGATAATATTGCTTGTGGGTTTTAGGTAAACCAGAGAGACGGGCACGTAGACAACCAATCGGTCTGATTAAGTCAGAAATGGAGTAAGGAAGAGCTCCACTCTTCACCCATTTAACCAGACGTCTTTGGAATCTAGATTCAATAGATACAATGAATAAATAAATAGATAATTGAATAAATGTCAATAATTTATGCAACTTTTCAGAAGAGCAAGAATCGCTTCCGAAAGAAAACCTCGAACACAAATACATAAAACTTTACACATATTTTACATAGAAATTAGTTCCTATTGTGATTTACAGTAATTTGCAACGTGGTGAGCATTGTTTTTTAACTCCTCCCGGGAAAAACGATGGGGTATTCTTACCAACGAGTAGACAATGACCTTTCGGCTGTTTCAAAACACGATTGATTCTGGAAATATGTTCAATGGCCAATCGAAACAAAACCAAATCCATTGGGGCTTTGCTCATTGTGTTATATTCTTCCAGATATTTTTCGATCGTCTGTAAAGAAAAGGAAAGAAGAAAATGAATGCTAGAAACTATATTTAAAATTAACAGTGACATTTATTTATTTAATGCATTAAACTTTATTATTTATTTGAGTCACCATTTAATTTTATTAACTAATTGAGTTACCTTTAAATTGGATTATTGATTGGGCGGTCATCATTAAATTTTATTACTTATTTCGGTCACCTGTCAAACTTTATTGTTTATTTGGATCACCCATTAAAATCGTGTTACACTATTTATTTCAGGAAAAAGTTAATTAAATATAAAAAATGAAAATGCAAAACACAAAATCAGGTCTTTTATGCTCATTACACCCTCTCTCTCTCTCTCTCTCTCTCTCTCTCTCTCTCTCTCTCTCTTTACTAGTTCGTTATTTTTTTACTCTCCAGCTTAGATTGGGTTTGACCTTTACTCCTGATCTGAAATGGAACACGTACATCAAGTCTGTTGCCAAGGTCGCTGGAAAGATGGTGGGATCCTTCTACCGCTCCAGAAGATGTCTCACTACTGATGCAATTCTCTATCTATATAAAAGCCAAGTACGTCCAAGGATGGAATACTGTTGCCATATCTGGGCAGGAGCTGCTAAAAACAGCCTATCCTGCCTTGACAGAGTACAAAATAGACTTCGTGGCTTAGTGGGGGATGCCCTTTTCTCTACCCTGCAACCTCTCTCCCACAGAAGAGACGTTGCGAGCCTGTCCTTGTTTTATCGTTATTTCCATGGCAGATGCTCGTCTGAGCTCCAATCTCTGGTCCCCCCTCGCCAATCTTTCACGAAAAACACCCGTCTAGCTGAATCCACTGTGAAAAATTTCCCCCACTCTATATCTGTGCCTAAATCAAAGCTTCTTTCTTAGAACTGCACGCCTGTGGAACTCTGTTCCGTCTGCCTGCTTCCCTCCGGACTACAACTTGGATGTCTTCAAGTCCAATGTTAACAAATTCCTAATGAACCGCCCCCTTAAGTAAACACTTCAGCAAATCTCCTCACTAACTTAATGTACTTGCAATAACCCTTATCTCTGAGTGGCTTCCGGGCCTTGATAAGTGGTGATCACTGTGTAAAAAAAAAAGGTTAAATATTATTACTGCTAGTATAAATATATATATATATACTCAAAGAATTGTCTGCCATTCAATTACTGCATTGAATAAATTTTCATTTTCTGCTCATTTCTGTCGAAACGATGTGATTCGGTTCGGTAGCTGTGGTCGATGTTATGGGCAATCTTAAGGATGTTGCTGATACATTGGTAATCGCAGGCATCACTGTCCTAATCAATGTCAAGTTCATTATAGTATACAAAATTTGACAGCTGGTTTAACTTATGTTCACTTTAATTTAAAACGGTTCAAATGTCCACCTGTCTCAGTTCTTCTTGGTCAACGATTTCATCATACATCCGGGCAGGCTTTCCGTTGGTCTTCATGAAATCGCCAAATACTAAACTTCCGACGTCGTTGCTGCAAACTTGCTTCCCTGATTGGAACAAACGGGAAAACACTAAGTTGATTTTCTCTTTGAACTGAGTCTCGATGCAAGTCTACAAATACAAAAAAAAAGTAACATTCAATTCAAGAATGATCTACGCGATCATTTGATTTGTCATAAACGAACTGAAGCATGTTAGTTGAAAATAGATTAGATGATTAAAAAAACATCATAAGGAGATGATATTACGGATAGGTAAGAATGATGAGACTCACAGGAACAATTATTTTAATAACATTACCACAATACAAATTGGTATCTATTTACAATGTTTCTTAGCATAAAACGTCATTTATCTCATTGCTAAATAGTACTGCAGCTGACAAAGAAAACAATACATCTATTTCGATTTAGAGAAGCAAATTTGTTTATGCAGAAAAAGTATTACAAAAACAATACAATCAAAATAAGCTACTAGTTTATCATTCTTAGACAAGAGTTCAAGAGATTCGCCAACCTAATAAATTCCGAAATGTCAGCTAGGCTTCAATCTGTGTCCCATCAACGAAATGTTGCATCCCTCTGCCTGTTTTACGAATATTTTAATGGAAGATGCTCTGACGAACTACAAGCTCTTGTACTTCCTTGACGTAAATAGTCCCGACAAACCCAACAAGGAGCAAAGTCCCATTCCTACACAGTAGAGATCCTTAGATCCTAGAAAGCCTCTCTAATAGTTTCTTCCCTAGCTACTAGACTTTGGAATTCCCAAGCGGTTCCCTGCTTCCCTGGCTACTAGACTTTGGAATTCCCAAGCGGTTCCCTGCTTCCCTGGCTACTAGACTTTGGAATTCCCAAGCGGTTCCCTGCTTCCCTGGCTACTAGACTTTGGAATTCCCAAGCGGTTCCCTGCTTCCCTGACTGTGCTGACAAGTGTAATGCAAACAGACATCTTGTTGCTCAACTCCCTATATAGTATCCCTGCAAATTATATCTCAGATAGTAGCCCCTTACCTCAAAGTGGCATTATGCCTTGTTTGTTGTGAAAATGCAATATAAATAAAGACAGACGAAATAAATTAGAAAAGCAGCCACTGAATGCTGTACAATGCACGTAGTTCGACACATCCTTTTAAATATTTTACCGTTGCAGAAAAAGCTTGAAGCTCACCCTTCCTGAATTTGCCCAGTGATTAGTGTCCTTCCAGACGTGTTAGTGATGAGACGATTAAAATATTTTCCCGATTCTGATACAACGGCTGATTCCAATTCTATTTAAATCATTTATTATTTAGCTATAGAGCTTTTTACCGTAAAGCCCAAGTAATATATCAAAACATTTTGGCTAACATAAAGATATTCTTAGGTGTTCTATAGATTCTAGTTTAACAGGTCGTTTAAAATCAATAAATATTAATAATTTTATTATTGCTACCATCAATGGTAAATTAAGTTTATAAAAAAATAACAATTAAAATAATCATTTTTAGCATCGAAAATAGGTACAATTTTTTCCGATTTGCCACGGTTATACGCACCTGCTGTACGGTCGAAAGTTCTTGCTCAACATGCACATCGCCAATTTCTGTGCATTGCTTCTTCATGAACAGAAATTTTATGTTTCGTTATATTCGGTTAGACCAGACTGCGAACTGACATGAGCATTCTCATGATAGTCTTTTAATCCTTACCACTTCTGTGTTGGCTCAGGATAAATGTGAAGTCGGTGTTTTTGTTTGTGACACCATTACTAGAACATTGCACTGCAGGACTAACAGGCTTCCTTCATCCGTTTTTTTTTTCTTCCTTTTCCGATATGTATTGCCTTCATCACGGCAGAGGAATTCCATCTACTCACCTATAGGGTAACCCTCCAGAATATCAGAAGAAGGCCAACAGGTGTTACCACCTTGCCCAAGGGTGACCTAGAAATTAGCAAAGCAGGGGCATGTTTATCTTGTTGGTCAGGGAAACGTGTTGGAAAGGTAACCGTCTGCGATAGGGAATGAGATATAGAGAAGCTATGTGTTGTGCTACCAGCTGCGTCTGTGTAAGTAGAGAATCCAAGCTAGTTTTTGTGGGGGACATTGAAGTCAACAAATACATGTACCTGTGCGCTAGTATCAAGAGAGAGTGCTGTACCTATGGTGTCAGAGACTTTGTTTAGTAGGGTAGAGACCTGGGTTGATGGAAAGAGGTAGAGAAAATGTAAGTAACTAATGTTGCATGTTAAGTCTGATTCAAATTGAGTGTAACGGAAGGTTTGGTTTACTTCTGTGGGTATTAAAAAAGATTACCTTGACTATTTTGAAGAAGGCTTCTTGATCCGATTGGTCAACAAGTCGGTCAGAGAACAGTCTGTAAACTTCATGGGTCCAGAGACGAATGATCTTGTGGATTCCCTCCGTGTCTTCAGTCACAGATTTCGGATTTAACAATAAAATTCCCTTGAACAAAAGAACAAAATCTTGCAAGTACAGTTAATGCAAAAACATTTATACAAAAACATTTATACTCTCTCGTTATTTTAAATGTTGAAGGGTGATTCTCTTGCTGCTTCTGAAATCCGCCCTTGACAATCAGCTCGACAGGTACAAAGCCAATACCTCTCAGACTGAGGTACGCCACATGGGTATAACTTAGAACATCCACCCTCCCAGGCTTTGCCACCCGGTTTTCGGGTGGGGTAAATTTATCGCTTGTTACCTGAGGCGCCAGGGTAATGCCGATGGGGATGTCCAGGCAATTTTTGCTAGGCTGACTGGATACCCCCACTTTCTGACTTTGTGTCACATCTTGCTGAGGTGAGTAGCAATTTAATATCTACAAAAACAATTTACTTGGATAACTACGACAATTATCTCAAATAAATACAATTAATGAATAATTTTAATTAACAAGAAATAGTTTTAAAATATTTGTATAATCAAAATTATTATAATGAAATAATTGATATTCTAATATATATTAATTTATCCCTTAGTCCTCACAATCCATGGGCGAGGTTCCTGACAAATAGAAATAATTGCCATTTTATGAATAAGAATCTATTTAATAATTATTTTTTGTTAATTTTTTACCTTGAAGTAGCATTTATGTTGGTTTTTAAACCCTATATGAAGCGGCTTCATGCAATGTCTGGGGCGATTTTCCATTTAAAAAATAATCTATCTATATATTTATAAAAGTGAACATGTCTGTATGTCTGTCTGTCTGTCTGTCTGTGCGTGTGTGTGTGTACATTTCCCTACGCAATAAGTAAACTTTTAGTCTACAGACTCGAAATTTGATATACAGGGTACTGAGATTTAGGAAAATGTATGCGATCTGTTTTTCGGCCAGAAATTTGGCTGTTAAGTGGTCAAAGTTCAACGATTTAACCTTTGAGAACTTTACCTAACTCCTCCGACAATTTTGTGTCTAAACACTTGAAATTTTAGATATAGGTTCCTTGGACATGGATCTTAATAACTTGAGTTGATCCCAGAACAATAAATGTTAAGGGGTCATAATAGGGGTCAAAGTTTTAAAAAAAATTGACATCTGCTGTCTCTACCAAATTATTCAGACAATTTGTGGTCTAAATATTTGAAATTTTACATAAAGAGTATTCAGAGATAGGGCCAGCTTTTTCGTCGGTTTGGGTCGAAATTTTTTAGTTACCAATATATAAATGTATGTATGTATGTATGTATGTATGTATGTATGTATGTATGTATGTATGTTTGCATGTCTGCCTAAAACTTTCGACAGAGGCGACGGATTTTACCAAGATCAGTATCGTTTTGAAGTTCGCCCTTTCATACGACAAATATCGAAAAATTGGCTAAAACATTAACATCTTCACCTTCAACTAAGCACTTTTCTACAGGAGGTCGCTTTTTTCGCCGGTATTTTTTAAAGATATCCTCTCCTTTCGATTGTCTAGCCTCAATGTAAACATAAGTCACTTCAGGTTTGGTGGTAGTCGTAACCGCAAAGACGTCAGGTTTTTTCCCCGTTTCTTTTCCTCCTTCGCGGTACGGGTTCGATCCTGCCTTCCTACTACCACTTTTTTTTTTGCTCAACATACGCATCCAAACACCCGGGCAACGCCGGGCTGAAATGTTAGTCTATATATATATTTATAAAAGTGAACGTGTCTGTGTGTGTACATTTCCCTACGCAATAACTCTGTCAATTTTAAGTCTACAGACTGGAAATTTGATATACAGGGTACTGAGATTTGGGAAAATCTTTGTAATCCTTTTTCGCCCAGAAATTTGATGACTGTTAAGGGGTCAAAGTTCAACGATTTTATCTTTGAGAACTCTACCAAACTCCTCCAACAATTTTGTGTCTAAACACATGAAATTTTCGATATAGTTTCCTTGGGCATGGATCTAACTTAATAACTTGATTTGAGCCCAAAAAATTAAATGTTAAGGGGTCATAATAGGGGTGAAAGTTGAAAAAAATTGACCGTTTTTTTCTTTTGCTCAGCATACATCTCCAAACACCCGGGCAACGCCGGGCACCCATGCTAGTATATATCTATAAAAATGAAAGTGTCTGTGTGTCTGTCTGTGTACATTTCCCTAGAGACTAACTCTGTCAATTTTTAGTCTACAGACTCGAAATTTGATATACAGGGTATTGAGATTTGGGATAATCTTTGTAATTCGTTTTCGACCAGTAATGTGGCTGTTAAGGGGTCAAAGTTGAACGATTTGACCTTTGAGAACTCTACCAAACTCCTCTGACAATTTTAGGTATAAACAATTCAAATTTTCGATATAGGTTCCTTGGACATGGATCTAACTTAATAACTTGATTTGAGCCTAAAACAATAAATTTTAAGGGGTCATAATAGGGGTCAAACTTTTTTTAAGCAATTGATCTCCACGGTCTCTACCAAATTACTCAGACAATTTCTGGTCTAAACATTTGAAATTTTACATAAAGAGTGTTCAAAGATAGGGAAAGCTTTTTAATCGGTTTGGGTCGAAAATTTGAGCTACAAATATATAAATGTATGTATGTATGTTTGCATGTCTGCCTAAAACTTTTGACAGAAACGACGGATTTTCACAAGATCAGTAACGTTTTGAAGCTCGACCCTTCAGACGACAAATACCGAAAAATTGACTAAAAACATTAATTTCTTCACCCTCAACTGGGCACTTTTCTACAGGGAGGGGTCATTTTTTTCGCCGATATTTTCGAAAGTCATTCCCTCTTTTTAACTGTCTAGCCTTAATTTAAACCTACTTCACTTCCGGTTTGGCGGTGATCGTAACAGTAGAAACCACTTTTTTCATGTTCTTTTTCTCCTTCGCGGTGCAGTTTCAAGCCTTCCTCCCTACTACCACTTTTTTTTTTTTTGCTCAACACACACCTCCAAACACCCGGGTAATGCCAGGTACACATGCTAGTAATAAATAAAACCAGTCACTTTTTTGTTGTTTATGATTTATGAAATTAAAGTTGAAAACAATAATAACCACCTTTAAAATAATTTACTCTGCATTTTCAGCGTTCCAAATAAACAAATTTTTAATGTGAGCGTACCCAATTATTTTAATCACAATTTAATAAACAAATGATAAAATGTAAAAGTTAAATTTTACTTTCAAAATTTCATTCATGAAATGATAATTAAATACAGACAATTTTCTGTTAAACTTTTAATATAATTAGTGTTTTAATTCTGTCAACATGATGATGATGATGTTGATGATGACAGCGACGTCGACCCCGACCACGACCACGACGATCACGACCATGATCACGACCACGACAAAATTCTGTCTCCTGGGATAATAACTTTTTGTATCTGACGCACTGTAGCGTTTGTTGTGGCTATACAGTAGAAGCTGAACTTACCTCTCCAGATGCAGACCTGGGCGGATGATAATACTCCAAAAAGTTCGCATTCTTCCGATTCCCATTCTAATTCCGAATAATGGTCTCAACACTTAGATCTATAACTCTCGCTTTCGTCAATCTCTGTTTATTAACAAACGTAGGTAATAAAAGCGAATTCTATAACAATGTTATAGTTGATTATAAACAAAATAGAATATCACACAGGTAGTAATACTTAAAAAATATTTTTATGTATTTATTTTCATTTTGAAGTTGATGTTAAAACTTACTTTTCCTTGATTCAAACAATTAAATTCGAGCTTAATACGTGATTCAACGGGTCGCATTTCTAGAGTCTATTTTTTAGTTTGAAAACAAAGTAGAAAAATAATTACCTGAACTACCCTCGAGAAATCTCTCAGGTTGAAAAGATAATGTGATTTTGTTGGCGTCGGCAAAAACTTGGTAACAGCTTTTTGATAGATTTCCAATGTGGCGTGGATTAGAATCTACAAAAGACGAAACAAGTTTTAATCATTAAAGTAGATTATTACATAGATGGGCATCCGTAGATTCAGAGAATAATTATGTTCAATCGGCTTATGGGCGACGCTGCACACATACACATACAAACACCAATGCACTCACACATACACACACATGGACATTCATACGCAGTCACACATGAGCACATACAAGCATGCAAACTCATATACATACACACAAACATGATGCCGACTGAAAGCTGAGGTGTGCCAACTTTGAATCCAATTCGTTTCATACAAACACTTTCATTGAAGCTAGAACTGACCATGTGTCTCACCTGCTAGGATGATGTCCATAATTTTTCATAAAATAATGCATGCAAGTGTGGATGTAATCACATGAACTGCTGTGCAAAAATACACACACGAATCGAGTTTTTTTTTTATCTGACATTAAAATAGAATTACACAAACCCTGGAATATCTTCTCAATGCGGTTGGAAATTTCTTGAAGTGCCAGTCCATTAATGGCGAAAAAACACTTTTCAAAACTTCTTCCGAAAAAGCTTCGATTCCGATGATATTGTAATGGCGCAACAAGCGTGGTGTGATGGGATTCCTGCCGCCACCCGGTGGTGCCATCGCGGATACAATCTGCATGTCGCATAGTTCCGCCGCACTTGAGTCCTTTCTGAGGAGAAAGACACAAATGTTGACAATATTTAGCGTTGGTTTTCTTAAAATTGTGTTAAAAACGGAATTTTCTGTATAAGGTTGTGGATGTAGAAAACTTGGTGCAGTTTTGTCTTTACTGTGATTAGCCATGTTGGTAATTGTAGTAACATTACGAATATATTTTTCAACGTAGGGCACACTCGGCATCACAAATTAGTGCATCGTATTACAAGTGGTGCATTTCTCGTGAGTATTTTAGAACCTATAATCGATCTATAATCAGATATACAAAAATTAATTAATCGTGATTAGTGTTGTTACGATTACTCGGAATCGGGAACAGGAAAATCGGAACTTTTAGGGTCATCGGAATCGGAAACTTTGTGCCTATTTACCACAAATGATTTTTTCGATTGTTTCATTTTTGTCTTTATTGAAACCTCATTTCTATTGCTGATATGAAGAATAAAATAATATTTATTACCAGTAAATGTGTCCCCACCAGTATTTTTAGGCTTCTGAACATATATGCGCATATCACACGGGTTTTGGGAGTGATCTGACCGCCCCCGCAAAAAACTCTTTAGCAAAATTTTATAAATTTAAAAAGAATCGGAATTGGTAATTATGCTAGATAATCCAGATCTTTATGGAGTGACGTCAAACAAAAAGTTGGTCACAAGTCTAGATGCAACGCCCAAGAGATGACGTCAAAAGAGGATCAAATTCTAGGAATTAAAATCCCTGGTAAGCGAGTGACCATATTTTTTAAACAATACAGGTTGGATTGTTGACGTCATCTGAGCCAAATATAAAGAGATACAGGGAGAGACAGAAGGGTGGTCAAGAGAGACATACGAGACATTTTTCTTCGCATACGACCACCCCCGTCACGCACCCCATTCGACTCGTCAAAAAGGTTATATTTACAAATAAAAGATATATTTTTATAACCAGCTGTGTATGTGTGTGTGTGTGTGTTTTATTATGGCCAACGAATGTATAAATCGAGAAATGACAAAGATTGATTCTTTTAGAAATTAAATAAACATAAAACGCATTTGATGACCGGCAACCACCGAAATATATTTCGCTGGTGGACTGTCGTCAGATGCGTTTTAAGTTTATTTTGTATTGGAATCGGAAATCAGTGATTGTATCGGAATCGATTAGAATCAGTAATTGTACGGGAATCGAAAATTTGACACAGTATCGGTAATTGTGTCGGAATCGGGAAAATATTGAACTCATCCTATCACTAATCATAATATGGTGTAGTAGTAGTAGTAGTAGTAGTAGTAGTAGTAGTAGTAGTAGTAGTAGTAGTAGTACCATTATTATTATCAGCAGGAGACATAAGATTAGTAGTAGTAATTATGATGAAATCAAACGTGTTTTATATAAATAGCTCAGGAAATCAATACATTACCTGTCGTACCAAAAACCTTGATCGAGCCATTGTCGTAGTAATTCTATTGGGGGTTGCGCACCGTATTTCTCAAGGGATGGCATATTGAGGTCATCCACAAAGACGCACATTTTCTTGCCACCAGCTGGGCCATAGACTCCTTTTCTTCTCCTAATTTAAATACCGAACCAAGGAATTAAAACAGTATTGATCAGAATAAAAAATATTCAAACGTTTGTTTTCTAAAGAAAGTTTACTATTTTTTTATTTACATAGGAGTCACCACTAATAAAGGCCCGGAGGCCATTTGAGGATAAGGTTTATTGAGTGTAAAATAGTCAATGGGATAATATTGTAGTAATCGTTAGTAATAGAAATTTAGTAAATTGCATTACTTAAGGGAGCGGTTCATCAAGAATTTGTTTTTGTTGGACTTGAAGACAACCAAGTTGTCGTCAGCTGGGAAACAGGCAAATGGAAGAATGTTCCACGGGCGTGCAGTTCTAAGAAAGAAACTTTGTTCATGGAATCTACGTTTTGGTTTAGACACAAATAAAGAGTGGGGAAAATTATTGACAGTGTTTCAGCTAGACGGGTGTTTTTCGTTAAAGATTGACGAGGGGGCAGAGATTGGAGCTCAGACGAGCACTTGCCATGGAAATAACGATAAAACAAAGATAGGATTGTGGACTAGTGCTTGATTGATTAAAGATTTTAACGAAGTGAGGGAGGAGTATTGTTGTCACATCTGGGCTAGTGCATCTATCACTAGTTTCTCTTTCTAATTTTTATCCTCGAATGGCTTTTAGTTTTGATAATCGGGATTCATCAGTAAAAACAAATCTTTAAAAAAAGATGTCTACCTTTCGAGTTTTGAGAACATAATATCTTGGGTCTGATTTGCTGATGTCTGCGCAGAAAAATTTATGTTGCAAATGATGTATTTGTCTTTCGGTTGTTGAAGAAAGAAATCATTGATGATGACGCTTTTTCCGGTTCCGGTTGGGCCGACAAGAAGCAGGGGCAAACCATGGTCGACAAACAACTTCAGCAAATAACGAATACGTTCCGTTTCCACTGTGTTTATGATTATCTTGCTCGGCTGTCAATAGAAAAAGCATACATCTTAAATAAGCATTAATAACTATATACGGCATAATCACGTTGACACACCAGTTCTCGCTTGGTCACCGAAGTTAAGCAACGTTGAACCTGGTCAGTATAAAATGGGTGGTCATTTAGAACTTCCAGGTGCTGCGTGTGCTTTCCGCTTATCTCAGCATTGTTTCCAGTCGTCCTGGACTTCTCCTTGCCACTGAACTCAAACAGTGTCGATTCAGGAGAGGTGTGGTTGGGATTACGCAACCCTTGCCTCACAATTACACGCGTAGCTGCCATTACAGGATGTATCCTTTGTCTTTCGAGACTGAACGGAAGCATTGAATAACTATTTAAAAAAAAACAAGATATGCTTGAAAATGAATATGCTATTTCAAAGTCTGGCAGACCAATGGATAGCAAAAGTCTGATGAAACAAAATTTGACGTGGCTGTCTTTAAAAATAAAAGTATATTTCAATATAAGGTTCAGTTAAGCAGAAAAGTAGAAAATTCTATTAAGTGTTAAATATTTGAACTAAAACTACGTGCGAGGATATGAAGTTATGAATAAGAAGTCGGCGGTGACACGTAACACAAAATATAAGAAAATGTCTATCTTTGGCTGTCGATCTAGTTGGATTTGGACGTCTTTTCTGAAGCTCTATCTCCGCCCATTCCCTATGCGTAAGGGCGAAGAGAAACTTAATTTAAATTTTCTGTCCTGTAAAAGAAAAACGATAAAAGAACAAAGTGTCATAAAGAAAGAATGGTGTTAAATCGTTGGACCAAAGAAAAAGAACGTTTTGCTATTAGATCTCCACTATCATAATGAATATTAATAACAAATGAAAAGAGAAAGAAAAAGGTGCCAGTAGCAATTAATCCGACTATCTACAGCGTGTTAACGAGCTGTTTATTGTCGACAAGACGACAGGTAATCTAAGTTTTAAAACGTGTGCAATGTAAAATGGATATTAGAATTTAATAGATAAATGACTATTCTTTCTATCTTTTGTTGGCGTTGTTGTTAACAGTCATCTTTATGGTCGTTTTTCTTTCGTGACAAGCTGATAAACTCTTCATCTGTTTTCTAAAATGCAATAAAGATCGATTGTGCATTCAGTTTCTACCTTTATTCCCTAATGGAAATGATTGGAAGTATCACTTATGCATAAATAGCAGAGATGTCGGTTGTTGTCTGAGGAAAAATTGTAATACATTTCTATTAACACTTCCGTTTCTCTCGTCCATTTCCTCACCTTTCTCAAACCTCCATATCACTCTCCGCTCAGTCCATTCCTCTTTCTGGATATATACACATACACATCGAGATAAAAAATAATTTAAGTTAAGTAAAAAATAAATTAAGTTACTTAATTAGTGAAAAAATCTGCGCCAATTCATAGTCAAATAATAAAATATTTTTCTAAATCTTGGAACAATTCATCGAGCAATACCAATCAAGAAAATACTAACTTCGTGGATGTTTGTTTGGTAGTTCTAGAGTTTTATTTGGACACACACATACATAATACATACATACAAACATACATACGTACATACATTCATACATACGTACATGATGATTGCTGCATCTTTCCAGATGATCGCTGTCATATTGAGTTCTCCCCATCTCACCGGCCATGCCATCTCAGATGACTCTGCAGTCCCGGCGCAGATTTGCACATCTTGAATAATATGTGAAGAATTTCCGCTGAGTTTGCTGCATATCAAACAGATCGTTTGGTTTGGACTAATAAGCACAAGGTTAATCTGAACGAGAGTGTTATATTTCCGTTAAAGTAAAAGTTTCTATGGCACGTGATTTTGCACACGTTCCTTTTCCTTTTAAAAAGGGCTGAGTTTTTTGTTCTTCTTCAACATTTCGTTACTAACAGTTCTTGCGTTTACTGCTGCTACCTGCTATTTGCTCGTACGTTTACTATTTGCTCTTACGTTTATTATTGGCTGTGAAATTAGTTCGGTAAAGCCTAGTAAAGAGGTTTTGCTCTGTCTCCCGTTCTATGATAAAACACCACAATTTACCGAACTAATGTTTTCCCTCATGGAGAAGATAATTCACCTGGATAAATTTGATGTTTCCTCGGCAGACCCTCAGGCCCACAAGCTTCCACATAGGAAAGTCCGCATAGGAAAGTCAGGTAGGGGGTGGTTGAAAGGGTCCAGTGTGGAGTTTGAGGCAAACAAGCGGGCAAGCATGTTAGCCTTCTCGGTTGCTGAGCAAACAACCTCGTGATTTTTGGTTAGTGGGGGAATTGTTGATTGCCCATTATTTACTACACTGTTGTAGATTTTCCAGAAGTCACGATTTCCTAGTTTTGTGCTTCAATGCGTTTTTTAGTGGTTTCCGTAAATTCTCTCTTAGCTGTCGCTATTTCTTTCTTAACGTTACTTCTAGCTTCTATGTACTTCTGTCTGCTTGAACTGGACTTATGTCGGTTTAATCTGCGGTATGCATGCTGCCTTTGAGCGACGGCAGTTGCGCAAGTCGAAGTAAACCATTGGGGAGAGTGGGGCTTGCTATAAAATTTCCGCATGGGAACATGCGCTTCGATTGCAGTTTTGAACCATTCAGTGGTCTCGTTTGCGCACTGTTCAGCAGGAAAAGAAAAAATATTTCCCCATGGGACATCTCTGATAAGATCTCTGATCCCTGTCAGCCTTTTTATAATATCTCGTGGTTTTGAGCACTGGCTCTTCAGTTTTGGCTCTAGAGTTTAGGGCGACTTCAACCATTATCACTGCATGATCAGCGTTCCCCAGAAGGCTGTCGGCATTCGTTATATAATCATCGGGAATTTTGGTCAAAAACAGATCTAGAAGTGATGCATGTTGTTCTTCCTGGTCATGGAAACGGGTTGAAAACGTAACAATTTGTGATAGAGAGTGAGATATAAGAAGCTATGAGTTGTGCTGCCCGCTGCATCTGTGTAAGTAGAGAATCCAAGCCAGTTTTTGTGGTGGACATTGAAGTCACCAAATACATGTACTTGTGCGCTAGGTTCGGGGGAGAGTGCTGTGTCTATGCTGTCAGAGACCTTGTTTATTATGGTGGAGTCTTGGGTCGAGGGAGAGCGGTAGAGAAAATAAAAGTAGCTAATGTTGTGTTGCATGATAAGTCTAAAGCACATAAAGGCTTGATCATCCGATTCTAGGTTTATTTCTCTAGTCAGGGTGAGGGTGTTACGAATGTAAACTCCAAGTCCGTGCATGTGTCTGTCAGAGTCCTTACGGCAGAGTGGGAGATATCCAGGCATGTTAAAGTAGTTAGAGGGGATGGAGAAGTGTAGGTTAGTCTCACTTAGTGCTAAGATATCCGGGGTATCTGTTAGGAGAAATGTTTCAACATCAGCTAAATTAGTTCTAAGCCCACGGATATTTGTGAATGCAAGCCTCAAGGGAGGGGGCAAGTTGGATTTGTTTTACCTTAAGCCTGGTTTAAGCTTATGTACTGTCGTCATATTTTTAAAGTGTTTCAGTTTAGGTAAGGGGGGCTGAATAAGAGGTTATGCAGAGCATCAGACATGCATCACAAGTAGACCATCAGCTGACCTTTCTTCAATTAGTATTGTGGCCTCAGGAAAGCCCACCGGGAATGAGTGCAGGGTCCCTTTCCATGCGCGACATGGCACTACAAACATCCCGATATTTTATAACTGTTGATGGAGCAGCCGCTCTAAGCGCTACCAAAGTTATAGGGCACCTGTACTACCAGTCGGAAACAACAGCCAGGAACTGTCAATCCGGTACCCTCAACCCATCAGAGGAAGGTCAACCCAATCTAATTGCTCAGGCATATATGGTACTCAAGCACTCTCAAGTGCCCAGTTTTAGGGGTGGTGGTGTCGGGAGTGGGGAAAATGGCGTTCGTTGCCCTAGACAAGGAACAATATCTACCACTGAGTGTTTCTGTCGGATCATTGTGATTCGATCTCTGCGCCTAACTAATAGGCAAAGAAGGAGTACGGAAGCCGGGCGATAGACAGAGCCTATCTACTCCTTAAGCAGTTTAGGTTTGCAAACCGGTAATTTGTTTTAGTCACAAGCTCTAGGAAGGTTGTCATCCAAGACTGAAGAGGCCTCTCTTCCCTTTGGTTTAGTTTCAGAGTTTTCCTTTTCCTAGACGGATGATCTGGGAAGATCTACTGGGTCTGTCAGCACTGAGAGGGTTTGCTCCGCGCCTGAGTTCTAATCCAGGTATTTCTGCGACCCCACGTGGTTAGTTAATGTTACCGGGTTAGTTTGTACAGGTTATATATCTGCTGAATAGTTACACTCCTCAAAGTGAATTAGGGACATTGCTATTTCATTGTTACTGGATAAAGGGGGTGAGTAGAGCTCATGCAGTGTAAGCAACTAAGATTGTAAGAAGGCTTGTTAGAAAGGAGATAATGTGGTTTGAGGCTTTCCCTTTATATTTTTTTTATTTTGATTCATGTTAGCTTAGGTCTATGATAACGTTAGAGTATGAGTAGATATTAAGAATTGAACTATGAGTTGTGCCCAAAGTATATTTTAGATGTCAGGAGGGTTTGAGATGCGAGTGCAATATAGTACTGATAAAACAGTAAGTTTTGAGTCATGTATAAGTAAATAGATATATGGGCAGGTTTTCAGTAGATGCGAATAAAGTTGAAGTTGTAGGTATAAAGTGTGTTTCTATTATTGAGGGAAGATAATTTCAGCTTTCAAGTAAGAGTCATGGACATTTAGCATAACAAGGAGTATCAGTTCAGTTTCGTGTTAATAGTTGCAAAACTATCTAGGAGAAGACAGTTATGTAATGCAGATCGCTTTGCTTCCGAGTACATACTTTGGCTGTTAAATACCTCACTGAATACGAATGAACTCTAATGCATGTCTAAGAGGTAGAAACGTATAGATGTTTAGTGATGACTAAGCAGTTAGCATATGAGGGTTAGGGGCTGGAAGTTAAAGATTCCACTACAAATGCTGTGCAATATAGGAGTTAGGTGGCGGCTTGGTGGGAAGGAGCAGATTGTTAGCGTTCAAGAGACAGGGTTTTATTTTGTTTTTTTTTTTACATGGGGGTCACCACCTATCAAGGCCCGAAGGCCACTCAGTGATAAGGGTTATTGCGTGTACAGTAATCAATGAGATAGTATTGTAGTAATCATTAGTATTGGGGGTTTTGATAGAGTGTCTTACTTAAGGGGGCGGTTTTTCAGGAGTTTGTTTATGTTGGACTTGAAGACGTCCAAGTTGTAGTCAGGTGGGAAACAGGCAAGCGGCAGAGAGTTCCACTGGTGTGTAGTTCTAAGAAAGAAGCTTTGCTCATGGAATCTACGTTTTGATTTAGGCACAGATAAAGAGTGTGGAAAATTATTGACAGAAGTTTCAGCCAGACGGGTGTTTCTCGTGAAAGATAGGCGAGGGATGACGAGGGATTGGAGCTTACTTACAAATAACAGTAGATCTCCATTAGGATTAGAGTGTTAGGTAAGGTTTAGTTTGAAGAAAAAAAATTTTTTTTTTTTTTTGGCATGCAGGTTAGACACAACCTTGTCTGAGCCGATTGCCATAAAAACATTTGTTTTTGTTTTACCTCAACTTGCTCACCGATGACAGTTGGTTCGACCAAGCTACTCCAAGTCCGCCAAGCGCCATAGGTCTTTTTCATGTAGACATAATCATAAATGGAACCTTTCTTCGGAAAGAACAAACCACGTGATATTTTTACTTCTTTCGGCCTGAAAAATAAAATCGTATCTTACTTTAAGTGAGTGTACAGGTCATCGAAATTATCTCCACAATAAAAAGATATTACATCATATTTGGGAAAGACCATCATGAACTGCCAATCAATCATTATATCTGGTCACATTTAATTCAAAGTTCGGAGCAAAGATTTCACATTTAATTCAAAGTTCGGAGCAAAGATTTTTATGCCTGTGTTTCGCCCTGTTATCAATCTATTTCCCCCATTTGAAATAAATAGTCAGCGTTTCAATGTAACCTTCAGAAAGATAAATAGCTCAATTTTATCTGAAAATAAATCACAACTGTAGTTTTCTTAAAGCATTGCTGGGTAATATATATTTGCTAGACCCTTCGAATCTGGATAGATTGGTGTAGACCCTACACTATTTTTATATGAATAAATTAAAAGTAAAACATATCCATATTTATAAATATTATGCGCGAACGCAATCCCACAATATTATTGCTATAAATTAAAATATTATTGCTATTAATACATTAAAGTATAATTGATATACATAAATTAAAATATTATTGCTATTAATACATTAAAGTATAATTGATATACATAAATTAAAATATTATTGCTATTAATACATTAAAGTATAATTGATATACATAAATTAAAATATTATTGATATTAATACATTAAAGTATAATTGATATACATAAATTAAAATATTATTGCTATTAATACATTAAAGTATAATTGATATACATAAATTAAAATATTATTGCTATTAATACATTAAAGTATAATTGATATACATAAATTAAAATATTATTGCTATTAATACATTAAAGTATAATTGATATACATAAATTAAAATATTATTGCTATTAATACATTAAAGTATAATTGATATACATAAATTAAAATATTATTGCTATTAATACATTAAAGTATAATTGATATACATAAATTAAAATATTATTGCTATTAATACATTAAAGTATAATTGATATACATAAATTAAAATATTATTGATATTAATACATTAAAGTATAATTGATATACATAAATTAAAATATTATTGCTATTAATACATTAAAGTATAATTGATATACATAAATTAAAATATTATTGCTATTAATACATTAAAGTATAATTGATATACATAAATTAAAATATTATTGCTATTAATACATTAAAGTATAATTGATATACATAAATTAAAATATTATTGCTATTAATACATTAAAGTATAATTGATATACATAAATTAAAATATTATTGATATTAATACATTAAAGTATAATTGATATACATAAATTAAAATATTATTGCTATTAATACATTAAAGTATAATTGATATACATAAATTAAAATATTATTGCTATTAATACATTAAAGTATAATTGATATACATAAATTAAAATATTATTGCTATTAATACATTAAAGTATAATTGATATACATAAATTAAAATATTATTGCTATTAATACATTAAAGTATAATTGA
The DNA here is from genome assembly GCF_053919585.1 of Euprymna scolopes. NCBI lineage: Eukaryota > Metazoa > Mollusca > Cephalopoda > Sepiida > Sepiolidae > Euprymna > Euprymna scolopes. The sequence continues at coordinate 2,007,883 of NC_136482.1, read as the reverse complement.
TATACATAAATTAAAATATTATTGCTATTAATACATTAAAGTATAATTGATATACATAAATTAAAATATTATTGCTATTAATACATTAAAGTATAATTGATATACATAAATTAAAATATTATTGCTATTAATACATTAAAGTATAATTGATATACATAAATTAAAATATTATTGCTATTAATACATTAAAGTATAATTGATATACATAAATTAAAATATTATTGCTATTAATACATTAAAGTATAATTGATATACATAAATTAAAATATTATTGCTATTAATACATTAAAGTATAATTGATATACATAAATTAAAATATTATTGCTATTAATACATTAAAGTATAATTGATATACATAAATTAAAATATTATTGATATGAATAAATTAAAAATAAAATTACTTCCTTTTCATAAATGTCAAGCTCTAATAGAGACCCCACAATATTAATATTGATATTGATGAATTAAAAAAACTTTATTTTAAAAGAACATACTTTGACGCACTATATGATGATGATTGCTGCATCTTTCCAGATGATCGCCGTCACATTGAGTTCTCCCAATCTTGTCGTCCATGCCATCTCAGATGACTCTGCAACCTCGCAGCAGATTTGCACATCTTGAAGCAGATGTGACATACAAATTGAGCAATTTATATCGAGTTAACTTCCTCTGGAGATTGAAGAGTATTCCTATTAACAATTATATATCTTCTCAAACCAGCAGTAGACTTGAAAACTTTGCTGCATGTTAAACAGATCGTTTGGTTCGAACTAATAGGTGCAAAGTTTACCTGAACAGGAGTTTTGTGCGACTTAAGGTGGTTGACGTAGCCAGCTTTTGACAGAAAGACTCGCTCACAAGTGTCGCATTTCCAGCTCTGTGTGTCATGGTTAAGACCATCAACTATACCTTTGCGAAGCTCTCGCTTCAGATTGCTGTGGGTCTGCTTTCTTTTCGCATCACAACTTTCACGTACAATATTTCGCCACTTCGGCCTTGGCAGAGTAAGTTCTTTCCATGTGTCGATGTCGATTTGTAAGACTTCCAAATTATTCTTTGTAAAAGTCCCTGAACCTCTTCCTAGGCTTGTGTTGAGGGTGCTTTCCATTTTCCAGCTCCCGTAAAAAAATTGTTTTGGCAGCCTACAATCATTCATTCCACCAAACGCATATGCGATCCAATTACAAGGGTCTCAACATTAGAGCAACATGCTCCCACAAGGACTTCTATATCGGGTACTTGTGCTTGCCACTTGATGTTTAAGATTCGTCTCAAATATTTGTGGTGAAATCATTCAATCCATTTTATGTGCATTTGATGCAATGTCCATGTCCCCGATGAATACAACAGTGATTAGCACACAGGTCTTGTAAATGCAAATCTTAATCCTTTCTGTGATTCCAAGATCAGACCATACTCTCTTCTCCAACCTTCCAAAAGCTACAGATGCCTTCTGAATTCGCCTGTGAATTTCAGTGTCGAGACAGCCATCCCTCGACAGAGAACTACCAAGTTACACAAATGAATAAACTACTCCCAGTTTAGCACCACAGACCATGATGTTCGGTTCCACGTATGACTGGCCCGATGCAGGAGTGAACATCACCTTTGTTTTAGACAGATTGATCCTCAGACCAAAGGCAGTGCAGGAGTCGGCAAAGCTATCCATTATATGCTGCATATCAGTCTCAATGTGTGAAAAAAAAACAGCATCGTCTGCATACAGTAATTCCTTGACCAAGACATGATACAGCTTGGTTCTGGCATTAAATCTTCTAAGATTAAAAATGCGACCTGTGGTTCGAAACTTTAATATGACACCCCTATCGCAACCTCGAAACGCATGAGCAAGTAGAGCAGCAAGATATGTAGAGAAAAGAGTAGGGGCAGGAATATCACCTTGTTTGGCACCATTGTCAACTGGGATTTCATCAGACAATTTTCCGTTAAACGAGACTCGAGCTTTCAAGTCCCTGTGCAGTTCCTTGAATATTCTAACAAAGGTTGGAGGACACCCTACTTTCAATAATATTAACCAGAGAGCATCCATGTTAACGGTGTCAAATGCTTTGGTTAGATCAACAAACACTTGATACAGTGATATCTGTTGTTCAATGCATTTCTTCTGGACTTGCCCGGGCTGAAAAATCATATCCATAGTTCCTCTGCCAGACCTAAAGCTACTTTGTGACTCTGGAATAACATTAGGACAAACATCCTCCAGTAACCTGTTTAATAGAAGTCATGCGAAAACTTTCTCAGCAGCTATATATATATATATATATATATATATATATATATATATATATATATATATATATATTTAAATAAATGTTTAGAGGTACAGAATTTATATATAGTTTTAAAAATAGTAAGCGGAAGTTTCTCGAGAGCTCTTTCGGCTATCATCTCGTCAGGAGAAAATCGATAGCGTACAAAATAATATTGTGTCGAAAAATAAAGAGTTCTAATGGGGAACTTATTAAATGTGCCAAAAGTACGAGGACACTAAAATAAATTTATTAACGTTTAAAAACGATTAAAATATTGGCACAACGAGGGAGGAGAAAAAAAAGCGGGAGAAAAGATCGAAGTTCCCCAAAGAGAAACAATGCGTTGGATGTTTCTTTTTGCCGGCACAAAGAAGGTTGACGCACCGCAATAGAGACAGACTCTAAAATCTTTAAATGGTTTTTGGAGTCTGCTCTATATAGCTTCTCGAACCAATCTATTTTATATCTATCGGCGCAGCATGGGTTGTCAACCAAATGCTGGCCAATAGCAGAGTCCAACGTTAATAAATTTATTTTAGTGTCCCCGTACTTTTGGCACATTTAATAAGTTCCCCATTAGAACTCTTTATTTTTCGACACAATATTATTTTGTACGCTATCGATTTTCTCCTGATATGATAGCCGAAAGAGCTCTCGAGAAACTTCCGCTCACTATTTTTAATATATATATATATATATATATATATATATATATATATATATATATATATATATATATATATATATATTCTAGCTTTTCATTTATTTAAAATCTATAGTAAAACCCCGGGATACGGAATTAAAAATTAGTAACAAAATACAGTACAGTACATACACATGTATATAATCAAATAACATTATAAATAACACTGTGAGACGAGGTAAATACCGTAACCAGGGCCCGAAAAAGCATCGTATTCTACATTGTAACCTATAAAAACCGTATTAAGGGGTCCTACTGTTTAGTCATACGACATTACTTTTATGAAACAGCAAAAGTCATAAAATTACATTTATAGCTTCTCAGTCATTCTGCTAAGACCAGTGTTATATTTGGTCTCTACACCTTCAGCGCCATTTGATACCAGATGTCTTATGTAATTATCTCCCTTAAAAAAATTTAAATACACACACAAACAAATAGAGACACTATCGCTTATAAGTTGTTGAATTAATTTATTAATATAAAAATGTGTGTGAAATTGTGTGCTGGATTATGTCTAAATGGGCGGAAAGCTCCTGGTAAGTGAATGGTCTTTACCGTGTTGGGTATATTATATCGACAACATCTTTAAAGGATTTAAATCTGGTAGATGATCCTAGCAGGTTTCTCCAAGAGTAGGGATAACCTTTGACACATGCAAAACTAAGTGGTTGAGAGCGGTAATTTGCTTGAAGCATTGCTGGTAAATAAGCATTTATGAAGGCTGATAGCAGTGCAGAAAACGGAAATAGTAAAAGAGATGATGAAAAGAAGAAATATGGGAATATAACTGACTTTTTTTTATAAATTCTGAAATGAAAAATAAAATGAAACTGCTTACCTTTCATGACATTCACTATCGCACAAACGATGGAAAAATTCTTGAAATTTCATCTTGGAGTCAGAGTCAAGAACCGCAGCGAAAGACCAAATCAAGGCAAACAAGAACTGCGCCACCATCATGTTTGACCTTTCCTCCTTTATTTTAGTTTCGTTCGTGAAAAACATTTCGCCATCTGCTTCTTCTGTTTCATTGTCGTTGTCATCTTTAGTGCGTAGATTTCTGAATAGGAAGAAAAAATGACTACAAGGAGAATTTAACCAAATGCATCAATTCTTAAGATGCGTCCATTCGATGAAAATGGCGTTTTTTTTTCTTTTGTTTTATAATGAAAATTGCCCTTGACATAATTCTTTACCTAATGCAAGGTAGCTAATTTTAATCTTGACAAGGGTCGAGATAAGAGTAAGTATAACTGATACGAAGTTTGGGAAATAAACGACTTAACCCGTAAAAGTCAGGACGAGATGGCGGTGGAAGAGACTAAAGATACGGTAAAACATAAAGCATGATGTCACGTATACCGAGGTTGAGAAAGAAACTTAGGTTTAGTCAATCTACCTATAAGACGTAGCGCGAGGCAGATTAACAATAATCTTATAATAACTGAAAAGAAAACTTTGATAATCGCCAAGAGCGAAATCACCCACTAAGATCTCTGTACGCTCTGCCCACCCATTTATTTTTAATCTGATAATTTATTCTCTCTCATGTGTAAACTACTTGTCTTCGAAAATAAACCAACTGATCGACCAAGCTTATCAGATATGCGGAGTCTCGCCTAAAAATTTAAAGAAATGTTCATTTGTCACATGCTACATTTTAGTAAGTGGGGCACTTATCAAGGCAAAAAGTAAACTCGAGGATAAGGATTACTGAATGTCAAGATTTAATTTATTCATAGCAATAATATTTTAATTTATTTATAGTAATAATATTTTACGAGAAGGAAAGTTGAGCACATGCCATAAAAGTAACGATAAAGTAAACAAAGACTAGCAACGCGGTAGTAAGGGAGGCAAATACGAATTTTATTTGGATAATGTAGTGATGTGGTGACGTCATGAAAAGAGGCGAAGTCGTGGCCTATGCGTCATCTATCGGCAGGAGCAAACCGAGAGGTCTTGTTTCTCTCGCCTGAGACATGACGATGCATAACTTCTTTTTCTTCCTCAACCAATTGTTGAATAATTCAACTTAAATGTAATCTGACAACCATGGGTGGCCGGGCAGGTGCGACCTTCGGATTTTTTTTTTTATCTGCGTATTTGACTTTCTTGTAATTTAATGATTTTCTAAAACTGTATGAAAACCATTGGATATGCTGTTCTGTTTGTTGACAGTTTTTATAATCTTTTTATTAACACGACATACCTGACGTGTGTGAGAAGAATTCCGTATAATCTGATCATGCTGAGAACCAAATGCATCGGCTGGCACGGCACAATATGTCGACAACGCGTCGTGACGAAGATCAGACTTGGCGGGAGTAACCAATAAAAAAGAAACTGAAAAATGCAAGAATAATGCGTTTTTCTACAGTAAAATATTTCTTTCAAAGAGATTCAACTAAAATTAGCAAAGAAAACATTGTACTAAATTTTTTATTGTTTCCTTTTTAAGTTAAACAAAATGGGGATAGTAAATTCTACCCGTTGGTCGCTCGCAATCTTGTAAAGAAGTAGTCATATATATATATATATATATATATATATATATATATATATATATATATATATATATATATAATACATATATATATATATATATACATATATATAAAGTTTGACTCATGTCCAGGTAACCTATATCTAAAATTTCAAGTGTTTAGACCCAAAATTGACAGAAGAATTTGGTAGAGCCTGCAAAGGTCAACTCTTTTAACTAAGACCTCTTGGCAGCCAAATTTTCGCCCAAAAACGTATTAAAAAGCTTGCTGCATGCCTGAATACCCGTAAAATTTCAAATGTCTAGACCAAAAATTGGCTGAGTAGTTTGCTAGAGACCGCAAAGATCAAATCTTTCGAACTTTTACCCCATTGCTAGCCAAGTTTTCGGTCAAACCCCCGTGAGAAAGCTTGCCCTATGCCTGAATACACTTTATGTAACATTTCAAATGTTTAGACCAAAAATTGGCTGAGTAATTTGGCAGAGACTTCAGGGGTCACATTCTTAACTTTAACCCCAATTTTGAACCCTTTAACATTCATTGTTTTTGAGCTCAAATCAAATTAAAAAGTTGGATCCATGTCCAAGTAACCTACATCTAAAATTCCAAGTATTTAGACCCAAAATTGGCGGAGGAGTTTGGTAGAGTTTTCAAAGCTCAAGTCGTTGAACATTGATCCCTTGACAGTCAAATTTCTGACCGAAAACTGATTAAAAAGATTTTCCCAAATCTCAATACCTCTTATGTCAAATCTAGAGTTTGTAGACTGAAAATTGACAGAATAGTTTGGTAGGGAAATGTACACACACAGACAGACAATTTCACTTTTATATATAGATATGTGTGTGTGCGCTATTTATTTGTTTTTGTTTGCGATACTTTTGAATGAATTCAATTATTTATACGAAATGTTAGATTTAGAAAAGAGGGATGACGGGATATTCAAGGCAGTTTAGTTTGGTCTTGTGGTCAAATTCTGTTTAATAATAATTACTCTGGATCTGAGTGAACCTAAAAAGAATGGTTAATAAGGAGTAACTCCACACTCCTCAATACTTTTGAATTAGTGATTCACTACTGTGAGTACTATAAAGCCATGCACTCAGGACGAGTGTAATTATAGATTGTGTTAACGTTTTATAAATATTTCGAATTATTAAACGATTTGATAATTTCTCTTTACTTTGATTGTTTTGTGTTCGATTTGACTAAATCCATTAAGAGTTCCCTCCAGCCATGAAGAAACCAAGACTTCCCATCCTAATTGTGCTGGGTCCATGTATATCATTCCACACCTGAAATGCAAGAAAACAAAACCATTTGTAAAGCTTGTGTGTATATAGCAGTTACGGTGGACGTTACAGCCGGAATAATATTAATTATTATATTTGTTACACATAAAGTTTCAGTCGGAATCATATTAGTGACTATATTTATTATACATAACGTTACATATTAATTATTATATTACACATGGCGTTATATATTAGTTATTATATTTGTTACACATAACGTTACAGTCGGAATAATTAATTATTGTATTTGTTACACATAATGTTACAGTTGGAATCATATTAGTTATTATATTTGTTACACATAACGTTACAGTCGGAATAATTAATTATTATATTTGTTACACATACCATTACAGGCGGAATCATATTAGTTACTATATTTGCTACACATAACGTAACATATTACTTATCATTTTTGTTACACATAGCATAATATATTAGTTATTATATTTGTTACATATAACGTTACAGTCGGAATCATATTAATTATTACATTTTTTACACATAACGTTACAGTGGGAATCATATTAGTTACTATACTTGTTACTCATAACGTTACATATTAGTTATTATATTTGATACACATAGCGTTATATATTAATCATTATATTTGTTACACATAACGTTACAGTCTATATCATATTAATTATTATATTTGTTACACATAACGTTACATATTACTTATTGGATTTGTTACACATGGCGTTATATATTAGTTATTATATTTGTTATACATAACATTACAGTCGCAATCATAATGATTATTATATTTGTTACACATAACGTTACAGTCGGAATCATATTAGTTATTATATTTGTTACACATAACGTTACAGTCGAAATCATATTAATTATTTATATTTGTTACACATAACGTTATAGTCGGAATTATTTTAGTTACTATATTTGTTACACATAACGTTACATATTAGTTATTATATTTGTTACACATACCGTTATATATTATTATATTTGTTACACATAACGTTACAGTCGGAATCATAGTAATTATATTTGTTACACATAACGTTACAGTCTATATCATATTAATTATTATATTTGTAACACGTAACGTTACTTGAAAAAAATCACGCAGTCTATCGTTAATAAAATTCACAATCCTTCTTCCAATCAAATCATATTTAACACAAATAAACTTCGGTTCATGTCTGACTTGCCCATTAAGTTTTATTTAGCAATTCTCAACATCCTTTATTTTATCACCGTTCAATTGTGAGCACTGTGCGAAATTGTCAATAACGCTGATTTATTTCACTCTTCGGACTGTCCTGATTTCAGCTGTTATGGACCTCAGTTGGGCATTCGTATTATTTCGATTATTATCACACCGTTCTCATCTTGAACGTTATTATCACAACGCTCCGGCCGATATAACCTTCGAATTCTTTAAGCGAATCTTATCAAAATCCTAAATCTTTCTGTCGAACTCGGGAATCTACACAGAATTTGGAACGGAACCATTATTTAATCTATGGGGGTAGCATGCTTTTGTGTCGTCGGATTGAAGTTTTAAGTAATTCGAGATTGTAGTCTTCTTATTACCCGCATTAAATATTAAACCTTCAACCTCCAGAAAAGTGTCTCTTAGAACAGAATTTTACTTAGTACACTCTCTGTTACTCTGGATGTTACATAAGCTGAAACATTGTAAAATAAATAATCAAGATGAGAGCAGTAGTCGGCATAATTCAAATAATAGAAATTATCACCCCTCATCTAAAAACTACAATTAGTTTGAGGATTGTCTTAATAAACATTATCTTTCAGATTAAGGTCCGGTGGGTGTGAAAACGCCGCTTACCGATGAGATAATCATCAAAGTGTTCCGGAACATGTCATTTGAAGTGTGGGGAATTTTCGTATCATGTTTATTGAGGGTTTTTTTTGGGGGGGGGGGGTTAGAAAGGAGTCATCCAGTCTCTTTAAATGTCGCCAATTAACTTATGATATATCTATGCTTGAAATGTGACACGGCGCATGCGTGAAATACGCCATTAGAAGGATGCGATAAAATTTGACCACCGTTTGGGACGAATTATAGGAAAATTAACCTCGAAGCTATTGATCCATTTTTCTAATTTTTAGATATTATTTTTCCGAGTATATGCTGATCAGGAAAATGTAAAGATTAGTTAATCTTTTCTGACTTTTAGATGGACATACGCACACGCAAATATTTCCCCTTTTTATGTAATAGATTTGATATACATTTATGGCATTAATTACCATGCAAAATTTCAGCCGGATTAAATAAAAGTTTTTTTTTTTTGTTTTTTTCAGAATTTTGAAGAAAAAACTTCGGGAATACCTTATACAATATGGAGAAGAAAGAATTATAGGAAACTTTGGCCCATCCTAACGTTGTCAGTCTCACAACTAACTTGTATTCTTGTTATATGCATGTAAGCATAAACTCTGTGTGTTCATATATATATATATATATATATATATATAGCGATTGACACAGTGTATATATATATATATATATATATATATATATATATATATATATATATATATATATATATATACACTGTGTCAATCGCTTTATTACAGATTAGTAAAATATCAATATTTCACTAAATATACGTCACAAAAATATTAAAATTGTATTATCAAAGGACTACTTTACGGTTAGATATTTCCCAAAATTTACACTTTTCTTCTTTCCCCCAACTGCATGATGGCAACAGCCAACCCATTCTCGTCCTCAACTTTATGCGTTAATTTTTTTTTAATGCACACTTTCCTTCTACCGAGCACTTGGTGCATTTTTCTCCTTTTTCCTTTTCCCTTCTTGCGTACACTTTCTACTTTGCATATGCGCGTTTTTCGGCTGCTGCTGCTGCTGTTGATAATCTCTTCGCAAGCCAGCCATCCTTTGCTGCTGCTGATATTTTTCCCACGTGTTGATATGCACTATGTTATATTACGTCCAATTGTCGATATGCCTTGTTTGGGATGACAAATTAAAAAAATATAAAATAATAACACGTCACGTCAAACTTGCCTGCTAATCGTGGCCGGAGAAGCTTGCTCCAAATTGTGCACTTCAAACACCAAATTTTGCCATTTGCTCATTTGAATGATCTCACCACTCATCAAACAAAGCTAAAAAAGAACAGGAAAAAATAGAGATCAGAATCGAATATCAGTTCTGCTAATATTTCACTGCATTGGACTAGTAGAAAGCTACATAATGTTCCATCAGTGAAAACATGAACGGTGCTATTGTCTAATAACGATCTAATTATATTTAGTGTTTTTCACTAGTAAAAAGCGACACAACGTTCGGTCACTTCGCTTCCATAGTTGTGTAACTTACTGAATGGCGTGAACGGATTTTATCATTAAAAGATTCGCGAAAACCGAAAAATCCAAAACCCATAACTTAAGTTATGTCAGCTCTATTTTCGCACAGTTTTCTCCGTGACATTTTGAAGTTTTATTATTTATTGCTTCATTATTACGAAATCGTATTTTTGTCATTCCCAATGATTTTAATGTGCATAAAACCATAAGAAGTCAGAAAATCACTTCGATTCTAAGAAATTAAGCGAATTTTGCTAATTTACCGTTAATTATTTAGGTAAATAGGGAACCGAGGAAGAACAGTACCATACAGACCTCCACGGAAAGTATTGGAATTTAAAGAGCCACTCAAATTCCAAACATAGACGAAGATTGGAAGTAATGGTTGGAGGTGTTCAACAAGAATTTGTTTACATTGGGTTTGAAAACGACCATATTAGTCAGTTAGGAAGAAGTTATATCGTGGTATCCAGAGGAAGAACAGATATTTATTTACAGTAACTGTAACTGGAAAAGTTGTATGTGAATGCTTTAGAGGGAAAAATCAGAGATGAAGCTCAGTCGATTATCAACCATGAAAATCACGATAGATTAGAAAAAGACTAGCAACATTTTCTTCTATGAAAAATATTCGCCACTAAATTTCGAAGTCGATTTTGTACTCCCTCGAGGCAAATAATTTCACGTATTTTCAAAGTGCCTGTGTCACGACTGAAAAATATTTTCTTTAATATAAAAGATATGAAGATAATTTTTAATTATATATATATATATATATATATATATATATATATATATATATATATATATATATATATATATATATACTAGCAAAGAGACCCGACGTTTTCCAGGATTGAGTGATAATCAACGAGTGTTTCACATTTCCATATTTTTACTGTCATCGTAATCAGTGAAACCGTCTATTTGTGAATCAAATCGATCGATTGCTTGCTCTAGTAAGGTACCCATCGGGTACAGTGGGAGAAGATCCTGATGCCTTGCTACAGTGACTTTGTCCACAATACATTGCACTGTAGAGAACCTATTGTTGATTTTATATTTTTTTATATATATTTTGCATTAAAATTTAAAATGCAAATAAAATATCATGCTTCAATTGTGTTCTAAACAGAAACATTCATTTCGAACGAACCCCTGTCGTATCAAAGAACCTAATGTTGATTTTATGTGCCTGCCTTATTACTTGTGGGTTGATAATGGCTTGAATTAAAATTGAAACGAAAACGTTTTATGGTAAAATGGTGTTTTAATCAGAAATATTAATTTCGAACGTGCCTCTGTCATATCAAAGAACCTACTCTTGATTCTATATGCCAGGCCTTTCGGCTTGTGTCGTAATATTATGTAGTAGAAATTATTTGTTGTTTATGTATCTGTCTTTTTATCGATCTAGCTATCGATCCATCTCGATTTGTCTATCCATCTATCTATCTAACTGGCGAGATAAACAAGAGATGAAGATGTTTTGATAAAAGTTGTCAAAACATTATTGAGCCATAAAATGGACAAGTTTCACTGGAAGCTCTAAAAATAACGGATCAGGTTGGCTGGACATTAGAGTGAAGTTGGAATTTGGACGTTGAGAAAAGCGGGCGGGTTAACGGTTGTGTCCTCTCTTGGGAGGGAGATGACGTGTCTCAAAAATGGAGGCTATTAGAATTAAACACAAGCAAAGAACTCACTTTCTATTCAACTACGTTAGACGGAAATAAAAACTAATATAAATCCCACCATCATTTTTGAAGTGAAATGCATGCGTTCAATTAGGTTCCAGCTTCCCTTCCAAGAACAAAATGATTTTCCAGATGGACCAAGATTAACGATGTAGTTGAATAATGTATGTCAAATACATGTATCACACACACACACACACACACACACACACACATCCGCATATGAACATTTAGACGATCATAACATTGGAAAAAACACAACTAAAACGTGGGTTCAAATAGTGAAGAATCACTATAGACATTAGAAGCAATGACACGTACACACAAACCCAGCAATACAACATATGTTGATCCTTACGACAATACAACAGTAATAAAAGTTCTCTCGGGCACTTGTGGTGTGAGGCTGTTTAAGGTGTTAATATTCGTCAAAATCGCCTGTTCCTTCTTTTATAGGATTATTTCGATTATCGATTTTCGATATTTATCGGAGACAATCCGGTACAAAACTTATCTAAGAATACTGCCTGACATAAAATACCTTCGTGTGAAATTTCATAAAAATCGGCCCAGCCATTTTCGAGTCCATAGAGAACGAACTCTGCCACATACACACGGAAACACAGACAATATATATATATATATATATATATATATATATATATATATATATATATATATATATATATATATATATATAGCAGTCAATAATGGATGCGAAAGTATTTTGAATCTATATTTTCTATATAAAATCGAAACTGTCTATAATTATCTAATAAAAGTAATCGTTGATTGGCAAAAGTCTGACGTACAAAAGTGTTCAATTCGTTACAGGAGTGTGTCAAGATATTTATCAAAATATTTAATAGTGTTATGACATGCTATTTATTTACCAAGTTCTTCGATTTTAGATTTGTATAAATTTAAATGTAGCGGAACAAACTGTCAACATAGATTTTCACATTATGCAGAAATTTGGTTTTAAACGTTCATGAATCACAAGAAATGATGCACTAATCTTCGAAAGTCAAGAAAAACTATTGTGAACTTGCTTTTTTATTGTCGTCTAGTACAGTGTTCATGTTCTCGATCCACACAGCGTCAACAGGTCCATCAAAAACCGTCCACTTCCGACAGGCGGTGACACTTGAGGCGTGCTCACGAAATGTATTGGCAAGAACTCCTGAAAAATTCATATATATATATATATATATATAGAGAGAGAGAGAGAGAGAGAGAGAGAGAGAGAGAGAGAGAAAGAGAGAGAGAGAAAGATCATTCGGTTATGCAGTTTCAAATTTAATTTTTTTAATTATCATGCAACATAAAATGAAGTCGACATGTTAAATATCCTACACACACACGCACACACACGCACGCGCGCGCACACACACATATATAATATTTTAATAAAGATTTACAATTAGTGTTTCATGATTACGCAATCATAAATACAGGAAGTTCAGTGCAGTTGAGATTTTGTAGACCACAAGACTAAGGAAGGCTTCAAATCTCTTGAGCGCTATAAATTCATTCTGCACTGATGATTGCGTAAGAATAAAACATTCGTGTCAGTAAGTCTAAAAATAATTGTTAACAATCATTTATTATAGACATAAACTCCTTTAAAGAAATTAAAGTTGAGCTTTCTTTAGGGGGCGCGGTCACCGTTAGTGCAAATGCAACATTCGGATATCGCGGTCGTTGAATACTCTCTGGCCGTTTACTGTGAACACCCGCCGAAGATAACATAAATACATGAAACTATAAAAGAAAAGATAAGTAGTGCAATGGATCATCGGTACTCTATAAAAATACGGAAGTTTTGCAAAATAACAAACACTTTTTACAGTTTGGAATTTTTAAAATCAGGCATGTTTCTATTATTCAAATTAATTGGACAATTTTTATCATCTTCAGTTTTATCTGCACATCGTTTCGTTTTTTATCAACGGGTTTTTTGCTTCCCTCTCAATTTATTTTTATGCGATTGTTTCCCAACTCGGCATGCCACCAGATATCTTGTTGAAAGAATATATGTGTGTGTGTGTGTGTGTGTGTGTGTGTGTGTGTGTGTGTGTGTGTGTGTGTGTGTGTGTGTGTGTGAAAGAAATAAGAGACATTGCCATTCTGTCTGTCCAAATACATCCAAATTTAAAATACATTTCTTAAGTTTGGTGATGACCCTTACCATCGGTCCATTCATGAGAGATTGGATCAAACTTCCCGTATAGCTGACCCATAGTTATAGCTTTGGGGTTGATAATTCGATATTCAACCTAAAACAAGAATATATAAAATATTGATAAGTATTACCGTTTCATACATATTTGTAAAATAATATCTTATGTACATAAATAAAATTTATTTATAGCAAGAAAGTTACACAGAAACGTTTATGTTTCATTCTCATTAGGAATCCCCAGGCTAAACACTTTCGTTTTGGATGCTAGGGTCACATGTGAGTGAGAAATCGTCAAAATGAAAAATCACTCTTGAGTCACCCTTGACATGAGGGAACTGCAAAGATTTAAGTCAACTGCCGATAAAAGGCGCTGGTGAAGGGAGAAAAGCAATTAACTTTTCTTATTGGCTCAATGAGTCGTTTAAGAGATTAAAACGCTGACTTTAAATCGGAAATTGTATTTCTGAAAGATATGAGCGGAACATATGTGCACCTTTCTCGGACTGTGCGTGTCTCTTCACGAGGACGGAATTCAAGATCAGTTTATCCTTATTATTCGAACATCGTGAATACGACATACGTGAATTATAAGGTCGTATTATTCGAGCATCTGGAATCCGACCATCAAAGGAAGACATAAGGCCATATTACTCGAGCATTCAGTGTCCAACACACTCAAGGAAGTCTACATGCTGTTATGTACTTCGGAATCGAACAACTCATCTGGATATACAATAAGGGAATAGATTGGTTTAATTGGAATATTTTATCACTTGTTTGAAGAACGTGTTGAACTGTTCTTTTCTTCTGAAATTGTGATTTGAACTTTGAATTACTTTATAAGTAGCGCACATCATTCCACGTCGTGACTCTCATTTCTCATCATTATCGTGATTTCTATCAGTCATTTCTTTTTTTATTTTTCCTTCTTTGAAGATGTAACATGGTGACTCGTATTTCTTTTTGTAGCCACGAGAACTCGACATCCGATAATCAAGAACTTTGTGTAACTCATTTCTCCTCATCATGAACGTCATTTCTATTATTCATTTCTGTCTTCCCTTTTTCTCTCCTTTTTATGAAAAACAAAAAGAAAAGATTATATACGAAATATACTTTTGTCTTCAAATCCGTGTTATCCATTCACCCCCATCCCCACCCCCCGCCGTTTATATGCATGATTTTATTAATCTGCCACTAACACTTGTATGAAATATAAGGGACATCAGACTATACACAGCTTAGTATCACGTGGAGATTTTTCCCATAGGTTTTCATTTAATGGGATAGCGCTGGGTGGCGCATTTTTGCTGGTGTACTCCCCTACTCCCCTACTCACGTCTGTGCAGATTGTTAAATGAAGATGTAATAACTGATAACGGTGAGAAACTATGGACTTTATATTTCCCCGAACTCTGAGTAAAACAGTGAGTAAAATAACAACTTGTATGCAACTAATCGTTTACCGTGGGTATTACACAATCTAAACAAGCTTGGTGCGTCTTAAGAGGTATAAAACAAATAAATAAAACAAAAATACATTTTAAGATACTGACTGGAAATTCATCCATACAATTTTGACGATGGAGATCTCCAAGGGAGTCAGCTAAGAGTTTAAATGCCGTGCTTTTACCAGCGACCGGGTCACCGACGATCATCAACCCATGGCGAACGAGAATCATATCGTAAATCTGAAAAAAAAAATAATATAAAAATATATAAATTCAGAAAAATAAATTTCTAGTTTGTTTTAGAATTAAATAGTGCGTCTATTTTTACAACTAAATGTTTATACATAATGGTTGTAAAAAAATACATATATATAATTATTTACTATAATAATTAAATACCTACAGACACTAGTGTTTAATCCTTTAAAGAATCTTCAGTGCAGGGTGTCACGATTAACACCGGTCGATTGACTCGAACCCGGTAAGACAAGCCATCTCTGGGTTGATTAGCAAAGACCATATCCAGTCGCTTACCATTAATCGCGTAAAATAACGTTGAAATTAAGCATTTTGTTTTTGAATGTTTTTTACGTCAGTCAGAGTGATCTAATCATTATATGATGATCTATGCATAAGAGCTAAATTGACCCACTTAATTCAACTGAAAGTGCTACAATATTTCTTGTTTTTGAATATTTTTTTACACCATGTTCACCTCTAACAAGGTATATCGCCACTTGGCCATAAGTGGCTACTATTTGGGACCATGCATAGGAAAAATTAACAAGATGTTGTTTTACCTTACATTTAAACTTCTGCATATCAGTACAACAAGTAAACATTTATTTAGTACCATTTAAATCACTTTGCGTGTATATATATATATATATATATATATATATATATATATATATATATGTATATATATATATATATATAGATCAACGCTATGGTTGTAGATTCAGACCTTGGTTAGGAGAGGCGCTAATCTAGACGCATTGGTGAGTTGTGATACAACGAAACAGTACTGTATGGGGATGACTACATATATTTTAAGCTCCTCTCTTTGGCAAATAATTGGCTATAAAGAAGGCTCGCTGTTTGTTTGTAGAAAAAAGCAAGCAGTTCGTGCACTGTAAAAGCAGTGGGCGAATATTTATTTAAAATGGACATTTGTTACGATCATTTACGAGCTCCGCTCTCATGGGCTGATTTCGGCGTACGAGGGTTTTTTTTATTATTACATTTTTCACCCCAAACAAGGCACATTGCCACTTTGGTGTAGAGGGCTACTATCAGGAAAATAAGCTACAGCTGTACTATGTAGGGAGTTGGGCAACAAGATGCCTGTTCACATTGCACTTGAACTTCTGCATGTCAGTATAGTTGGGAAAGCAGAATCCCGGAAGGGAGTTCCAAAGTCTAGCAGTTCTGGGGAAGAAATTCCTGGAGTAGAAAGCTCTTTTACATCTAGGAATCTCTACTGTGTAGAAGTGGGATTTAGCTGCTTGTCGGATTTGTCGGGAGTATTTACGTCGAGAAAGCACAAGTGTTTGCAGTTCCTCGGAGCATTCACCATTAAAATACTTGTAAAACAGACAGAGGGATGAAACATTTTGTCGATGGGACAGAAGCTGAAGCTTAGATGACAGGTCGGGACCTATCAGGTTGACAACTCTCTTTTGAACATTGTCTAGGAGCGAGAGACTAGTAGCAGATGCACCAGCCCAAATATGACAATAGTACTCCATAAACAGGTGAATTGTGGCCTTATAGATGTACAGGATACTTTCAGTCGTTAGTAATTTTCTAGCACGATAGAGAGAGCCTATATTCCTCGCAGCGGTCCTGGCAATGCTTTCAATGTGACTGTTCCAACTCATGTTTCCTGTGAATGTTAGGCCGAGGACTTTAAAAGAATTACTTTCAAGTAAGGAGTCTTTGGCCATTGCTATTGGTGGTAGAGAAAGTTTCATGCAATTATTAAAGGAAACCAGTTTAGTCTTGACAGCATTAAATTTGACTATCTATTTTTGTCCCCATTCCACTACGGATTGGAGGTCTTCCTCTAGAGTGTCTGACATTTCTTTAGGTATGTGTTCATTTGTTTTCCTCTCATGTCTATTATAGAGCGTGGTGTCATCAGCACATATACTCATCTCAGAGACAATTTTGTCAGGAATGTCATTTATGAATATTAGGAATAATAGAGGTCCAAGGATAGATCCCTGAGGTAATCGCTCATTTATATCATATTGTTTAGATGTACAATCGTCGAGGACAACCTGGATTTTTTGTCTTACTTAAAAGTATTTAATTATCTTAAGTATTTCTCCAGTGATACCGTATGATCTGATTTTCCTGAGAAGACCTTAATGACATACCCTATCAAAAGCCTTAGATATATCTAGAGCTACCGCTCTACCCCCCTACGTTGTCCAGTGAATGGTATATACGTTCTGAGATTATAGTTAGGATATCTGCTATGGAACGGGCTTGCCTAAATCCATATTTATGGTCAGTCAGAAGTTTACCAGCTGTAAGGTGATGAACTATAGCTTGGTTAATTATTTAAGCTGTTCCGAAAATCCCCACAGATTATTTGTTTATAGTGGTGAAGTCTTTGTATCCAATCAACAACACTTATTGGTATTACTTTTAATTTTTGTCGCTGCAAATGGCTGCCACAAGACAGAGCATACAGTAGACCGTAGATTTTCATATCAGAGTTTTCCTTCTCATTGATGCATGTCTTAACTGAGACTGGGGTGCATCTTTCCCAGTGAATTAATGGAAATTTCTACGACTCGGTGCGGTAATATAGATCCTAGCATTCCCAATATATATATATATATATATATATATATATATATATATATATATATATATATATTATAAAGAAGTGAACCATCGCGTAAATTAAATCAACTAAAAAAAAAATGGAAACCGAGGTGAGGAAAAGAAAAAAAAAAATATATATATATATAATGGGCCAAGTTATATGTACAATTCAATAAAATAAATAAGTCGATTAAAAACGATCGTTAAAATACACCCAAAGCGCTTTTCGTTGATTGAATTTACGCGATGGTTCACTTTATAATTATTCTAAAATTTTGCCAATCGAATAAAGATATATATATATATATATATATATATATATATATATATATATATATATATATATATATATATATATTCTCCGTTAAGACATGCATCAATGAGAAGGAAAACTCTGATATGAAAATCTAAGGTCTACTGTATGCTCTGTCTTGTGGCAGCCATTTGCAGCGACAAAAATTAAAAGTAATACCAATAAATGTTGTTGATTGGATACAAAGCCTTCACCACTATAAACAAATAATCTGTGGGGGGAAGAGGTGGTTGGTTACTTTTAATGCATCCAAAACCAAGCTTCTATCTTTACATCATCAGCGCTCTGGTCCCCATCTGGCATCAATTGAAATGGATGGCTCTTGTCTTGGGGAGGCTCCATGTTTTGACAAACTTCTGGGTTTGACCTTTACTTCTGATCTGAAATGGAACACGTACATCAGGTCTGTTGCCAAGGACGCTGGGAAAATGGTGGGATCCTTCTACTGCTCCAGAAGATATCTCACTACTGAAGCAATTCTCTATGTGTATAAAAGCCAAGTACGTCCAATGATATAGTACCGCTGCCACATATGGGCAGGAGCTGCTAAAAACAGCCTATCCTGCCTTGACAGAGTACAAAATAGACTTCGTGGCTTAGTGGGGGATGCCTTTTCTCTTCCCTGCAGCCTTTCTCCCACAGAAGAGACGTTGCGAGCCTGTCTTTGTTTTATCGTTATTTCCATGGCAAGTGCTCGTCTGAGTTCCAATCTCTGGTCCCCCCTCGCCAATCTTTTACAAAACACACCCGTCTGGCTGAAACTACTATCATTAATTTCCCCCACTCTTTATCTGTGCCTAAATCAAAACGCAGATTCCATGAGCAGAGCTTCTTTCTTAGAAGTGCACGCCTGTGGAACTCTCTTCCGTTTGCCTGCTTCCCACCTGACTACAACTTGGATGTCTTCAAGTCCAACATAAAAAAATTCCTGACAAACCGCCCTCTTAAGTAAGACACCCTATCAAATATCCAATACTAATGATTACTACGATACTATCTCAGTGATTACTGTACACGCAATAACCCTTATCTCCGAGTGGCTTCCGGGCCTCCATGTAAAAAAAATCAATATAAAAAATGTATAAATGTTTATAAATTTTCTGTATTTATTTCCTATCTGTTGACGTATAGGAATACAAAAAGTCTTTCAAAAAAACGAAAACGTTTTCTCCAAGAGCACAAAATTTTCGACTGATCACTCGGTCTTCTTTAGAGGGAACATGCAAAGCTCGCTGTTTGTTTGTCTATAAACAAGCGGTTTGAGCACTATAAAAGTGGTGGACAGATTTTTGTTTAAAATAGACATTCAACAAGATTATTTGCGTGCATCGCTTTCGTGGTCGAGTTGTAGAACTGCCGACTGTTAGCGCGACGGGTCTAGGTTCAATACTTGGCTTGGGAGACGTGTTAGTCAAGTGGCACTGACGAGTTGTGATACAACGAAACAGGACTGTATGTCGATAACTACAAATATATATATAAATTTAGTTGTTAAAATTAAATTCTGAAAATCAAAATATAGACACATATTCGAGTTAAGGATTTATTGTTTGACAAAAAGAATTTATATTAATTTCCTTAATCCATGGATTTTTTATAATGGCTCATCAGAGGAAATGTTCAGCTGTGAAAAGGCACGTATTTTGCTTTTCAGCACAAATATTGAAAATAGTTTTTTGGGTGGTGAATGATAGTTATATGAAAATAATTATTGGAAGAGGAAATTTCATACAACCTGGGCAGTCCATTATTGGAAGGAGTATAATGTCCTCCCGGATTTTCTTTCCAATTAGGAAGAATATTGGTCCAGGGGAGAAGGCAGTAATCCCATATAACAAAGATGCATGGTTGCTCCTTATTGATATTCCGAAAGGTATACGGGGTGGCCGTATTCGTTGGTGTGTTGAATGCGTTTTGGTATATTTAATCTAGATTCTTTTTGGGTGTTGGCACAGTATATCAGATTCATCGGATTTTAATCTGTGTCTTATCTCGCTCATATATATATATATATATATATATATATATATATATATATATATATATATATATGGGTAGTCACCTCTTGCCGATATGGAGCGGTTGTTAATTATAAATATCAGTTATATATATACTTTATATATAATATCAGTTCTATACTTTATGCTAATTAGCTATTTATTATAAATGCAATGCTTAAATATGCAATGGTTATACTTTGTAAATGTCCTTGTCGCAATGTGTTGGATATCCAAATCTTAGAAATCACCCTGGGTCACCAATTAACCGGTTTCGACCTGTTTAATAAATACCAACAAATAAATATGTCCGCGATTCATGAATAAATTGAACATAAATCAGCAGTTCATTGTAATGTTATGCTGACCCCGCAGACGAATTTTTAATGATTTTTTCTGGTCCCACAATAAAACCACATGACTTTTGCTTACATAGGTCAATCAGTTGATTATAGAAAGTTGGATAATAGAATCTACCAGCAGATGGACTCGACGTTTCTATAATGTAAAAAAACAGTGAATAAATAGTTTACCTAAATATGGTCCTTATGTAATAAATGTCGAGTATGGCATAGAGATAGTGGCACTGCGGAAAACGTTTAATTTCTATAACGTACTAGACTTCGAATAGCACGTATCAAAATGTTAACTAAACTGAATTATTAATCTACGAATCACAGTATATATATTATTCCTTAATTGGAATTTATTTATTTTTTAGATGAGCATTATATATATTAATTAATTAATTTATTTATTTATTTATTTAAATATAAATTAATGAATCACAGTGTTAAGCAATTGTTACAAATTTTCAAAACAATAATAAAAGCTAAACTTCGTGTTAATGAATTATTGTTTTATGGGAAAAATATTGTTTTTTAGAGGTGATTTGCAAAAAGAGGTGATATGCTAGCTGTAAACGCGATCGTTTAATGATGATGCTGAATGCTCAGGTCACCGGAATTAAACAATTAAAAAACAATCCATAACTTTGTTTTTACCGTACATTGAAGTAGATGATGTAGCAGCGGTGTTGAAAATATCAAAAGTCATGTATTCACCATTTTGCATGAACATGTGTTCATAGTGACGCCTGTATTCGCTCATGTTGTAGTATATTAGCACCCCCGGATATCACCAAGTCACCGAAGCGATTACTATTATTATCGTTTTCATCGAAATGTAAATGCTTCTGAATACGAAATATGCAGAGAGAATGTTCAATATCTGTTCGGACAGATAAAACGATTATGTTTTAAACCGTAATAGAATTCGGAATCATTGATGGTAGGCTAGTTTCGATATAAACTTGATTTAGAATAACAATAAGATTGATTTCTGCTATCAAAGAGCATTGAACAAATGGATAGTTTATATACATACACGTTAATAAGTTAGAAGTCGAGTTAGAGAATTGACACTTTCTGTCGCGGAATTAGACGGTCTCTGGAACGTCAAGATAGATAGAAATGTAATATACAATAAGCATGCAAACCTCGAATGGGATCTATACGAAATAAATAGCTCATATATATATATATATATATATATATATATATATATATATATATATATATGTTTTTGAATCCAGTCAACGACGGGTACTTTTGCTAGTATATATATATATATATATATATATATATATTAACATATATATATATATATATATATATATATATATATATATATATATATATATATATACTAGCAAAAGTACCCGTCGTTGACTGGATTCAAAAACAACCTACAGAAAATGGACTCTGATTTATG
The DNA here is from genome assembly GCF_053919585.1 of Euprymna scolopes. Classification (NCBI taxonomy): domain Eukaryota; kingdom Metazoa; phylum Mollusca; class Cephalopoda; order Sepiida; family Sepiolidae; genus Euprymna; species Euprymna scolopes. Next base: position 1,985,509 of record NC_136482.1, on the reverse strand, counting down.
AAAGTATGATAGGTTATGAAAAGGAAGGGTTGTAAATTTGGGTTGAATTTGGGGGTATCAAAACCAAAGCAAAATATGATGAAAGAAAAAAAAATAGATAAACCCCATAATTTATTGTACCATACCTGTTCACACTGAAACACTTATCACAATATTCTGTGGATCTATATTAAAAAACCTTGTTAAACTTTGTGACATATTTATATTCTATGGAGGTCGGGCGCGAACGAACACCCCATAATTTTATTATACCATATTTCTTCAAACTGAAACATAATTATCAAAGTATACTTACACAGATAGATATGAAAAGTCTTTATTAAAGTGTGTCACTATTTCCATTCCATGGAGGCCAGGTGCGAACGCAGACCCCACAATTTTGTTATACTTCCCTATTTAAGTTAAAACATACTTGCCAAAGTATTATTATGTACATCTATATCAAAAACACTTGTAAACGTTTTTTTTTTTTTAATTTTATATTTCCATACTTTGTGGACCGGCTGCGTACGCAGACACCACAATTTTAATGAACCACCGTTCTGCCAGATCAAACATACCTATTCCTGTGTCTCAATACATCTTCTATCATTATATGCAATCAGTTTTTTAAAATAGTCGACCATATAGGAGCCTATTCGTGACCAGGCACACACACACACGCACACACACATTCAGCTTATATATATATATATATATATATATATATATATATATATATATATATATCCTAGATGCACCCTGCCACGCGTTGCAGCGGCTCAATTTGGTGTAATGAAAAAATCTAATAAAAAGAGAAAATGCATGTGTCTTATATTCTTAGTACAGCAATCCACTCCAAAAAGTGAAAAAGAAGGCGAAAATGAAAAAAAAATGCTACTCTTGTAGAATTTGATCTGGATCCTCGGGAGTTTCCGTCAATCATGGTTTGGGCTCGACCAACAATCAGTGGATGAAGCCGAACGTAGCAAAAATGTCGAAACGCTAAACTTGTTTTTGTTTTTTTGTTTTTGTTTTCTGTATACAAAAATGTGAGTTAGTTATTAATATTTGGGTGGGGGTTACTTTACACAGATTTCAGAAAGTTGTCCAAAAACAAATAAATGAAAGCAAAGGTAAGGTAAGTTACGTTTCTACCCAACTGGATAATTGTTTAGTGTTTTTATGTAATGTAAAATGTTTAATCGGCTCGAAAACAGAAATGGTCGCGGACTCTGTTGAATATGTTAAGTTTGGGAAAGTAAGTTGAAAACTAAAAACTATACAAGATAGTGTCAGACACCCACCGAATATATTTAACCATGGAATAGGCTGACATAATCGGTGGGTTTCTGACAGTATTTTGTATAGTTTTTTAGTTTTACCTCACTTTCTCTAACTTAAAGTAATCAACAGTGTCCGCCACCATTTGTATCTTTCAAATACACCGATAAACACTGTTTTTCGAGCCGACGTTACATTAAATGAAAAGGGTTTGTATTACTAAACACAGATACAAAGAAGTTGTCAAAAAATGAATATATAACAAATAAATGTTATCAAAGGCAAGAAAAGTAAGTGTTCTACCTAACTGGATAAGATTTTAGTGTTTTTATGTAATGTATAACGGTTAATCAGTTCAAAAACATGCAGTGTTTATCGGTACATTTGAAAAATACAAATGGCGGCAGACTGTATCGAACATGTTAAGTTTGGGGAAATTTTGAGAAAATGAGTTTAAACTAAAAAAAACACACCCACAAAATACTGTTATGAACTCACTCAATATATGTTACTGTGACGTAGGCTGACATATAATCGATGGTTTTAACTTTTGCTCGATACAGATGACGACTTTTAAGAGTCCCTTTTAGTGAGTATCTGGTTTGAGGATATTTGTACACTTAAACGGCAAATAGCCCCCAAAAAATCCGATATTATTTTACTTTAAGGCCCGTCTCACGTTCGTATATCACGAAATATTTTATTGTAGATTTCGGTGTGCTAAAAATGAATCTGCAAACCGTTTCCGTCGCAAGAAGAAAGTTTCCATGATATGAAGAAATTACTTTTTCGAAAAGTGGATCACCTTTCAATTATAATTTAACTTAGAATGAGTACCACTTTCTGGCCACCTGAGACAGGGGCATTTTTCTGTGTGTTTCTTGGCTAAAAAGTTTTTTGTTTGATTTCTTTTGAATGCTGAACTCTGGGACTATTTTTCATTTCACAGCCGTAGTCTTCGTTTACGCTACGCGCGAGCATAAACGAAAGCTGTTTAGCCAATAAACATGGAAAAAAATCCCGCCTCTCTCAGGTGGCTAGAAAGTGGGTGCTCATTTTAAGTTAAATTTACATGGAAAAGTGATCGCCTACTTCTCGAAAAAGTAATTTCTTCATACCATAAAAACTATTTTTTTGCGAAGGAAACGGTTTGCAGATTCGTTTTTAGCACACCGAAATCTACAAAAAAAAAAGTTTTTGTTATATACGAACGTTAGACATACGGCCCTTAATGCAAAATTTTATCAAAAATCCGGGGTAAAATAGTTTTTAATAAAAACAGCAAATGAATTCGATAGAAAAAAATGGATGCTATTTTTTTATTTTTCTGTGTGTTTCTTCGCTAGAGAGCTTTTTGTTTGATTTCTTTTGCATGGTATTAACCCCTGAACTCTGGGACTATTTTCTATTTCACAGACGTAGCCTTTGTTTACGCTACACGCAAGCATAAACGAAGGCTGTTAAATATGCACTCGCGTACCAAACTGCCTTGTCAAAAAACCTTTAAGCAAATAAACACGAAAATAAATGCTCCCTTCTTCAGGTGGCCAGAAAGTGGGTGCTCATTTTAAGCTAAATTTATATGGAAAAGTGATCACTCACTTTTCGAAAAAGAAATTTCTTCATATCATGAAAACTGTTTTTCGTACTCCTTGGACGTTGAGTTCCATGGCGACCCGCAGAATTATTTAATGGTCGTTCCCTTAAAGCGCACGTAACATTTTTATTTATTTACTTACATTGCCTTTCGCACTTTTAGAAACATTACTTACGTTGGCTTAACTCTTTTCGTGAATAATTTTTAAAAAGTAACTAAACCATTTATTAATAATTTGTCACATGTACAAACATTTATTTATTTACGTTGGCTTAACTCTTTTCATGAATAAAAAAGTTTTACTCTTTAAGAATAATAAAAGCAAAAAGTTACTAAACATGTATTAATAATTTCTCACGTACTTACGTTAGCGTAACTCTTTTCATGAATTATTTTTTAAAAAAAAAAAGTAACTAAACCGTTTATTGATGATTTCTCACTTACAAACATTTTTAATTTACATGAGCGGATAAGTCTGTTGGTCGCCATGGAACTCAACGGCCACCCAAAAAAGTATTTTGTTATATACGAATGTGAGACGGGCCTTAAGGGAAAATTTTATCAAAATTCCGTGATGCTATTTTTTTTTCAATAACATAAGAAATTAAGAATTAGACAAATTTATTTTAGGTAGGCTTCGCCAGGAAAGCTTTTAAAACTAAAAAATTAAGATAAACAAATGGTGCTAGTGCTACCGATCCGCGGTATTTGTTAAATCGTATTTCCAAGATTAATTAAAGTTTTATGATATGTTTTTTTTATTCAATTGTAAGGTTGAAGTATAGAATATGTACAAAACACGCTCCTCTCTCCATGTTAAGAATGGCTTTTTAAATTATTTTATTTAAGTTAAACGTTATTATTTACATCCGGATCACTCTCGGCACTAGTGCCGTTTTTTTTTTATTCGATTGTAAGGTTAAAGTACAAAAAATATATATCATTTAAAAAATAGGGAATGATTTTTTTGTTTTTTGTTTTTTGTTTTTTTACTTATATATTAAGTAGATAGTTAAATGTTGTAATTCGAAAGTCGTCAACGCGTGGTGCACGTGAAAGGTTCATTTCTACCAGAAATGAAATGGCGGACAGTCTCGCAGTTACGAAAAATATTTTTATTTTATTTAATATTTTTATAATTCGCAATGTTAAATTATTTTAATAACATAAAAACATTCCTTTACTTTACAGATAGATTTTCTGAAAATTTCAATTAAATTGGTAATGTAGAAATACGGTTTTATCGATTTTGAACGAACCAAGAATTACATACATGCACACACACAGACACACAGACACACACACACACACACACACACACACATATATATATATATATATATATATATATATATATATATATATATATATATATATATATATAAACTATGATTCGTGTCTTTTTTTAAGAGAAAGAAATTCCTTTGCAGCATTACCAGAACCAAAACAAAGGAGAACAATGTATGGACCCACTGTGATACTGTATTGATTAACTGTTATTTATATGTGTTAACACAGCACACACAGAAATCCGTAATTGATATCATATCAACACGAACGATCTCTGTGGTAGATGCTGAAAGGTATGGGTGGAGTAAGGAAGTCAAAACACCAGAGATGATTGGCCAAATAAAGAATTTCATCGATAAGCACCGCTGTGTGTCTATAGAGACAATACGTACACAGTTTGATATCACAATTATTTGTGAGGAACTGAAGATGCGGAAGATTCGCGCGAAGTTTGTCTTTTAAAGACCAATTCAAAATTCTTTTAAAGACCAATTCAAAATTCTTTTAAAGACCAATTCAAAATTCTTTTAAAGACCAATTCAAAATTTAATTCATGAAATTTTCCACGTAAAACATTTTCTTACCTGTGTGATCTTATCCATATACAACGGAACAGCTTTTAAGTTTAGCCTCGTCATATTTTCCTGCAACGCCGTCACCAGGGCTCCATATTTTGATTTTGGTAATTCTAGTCCCGGAAACAAGTCGGAAATGATCCCCTCGAAGAGTGTAATGTCATGCGGGAGGAACTGTGAGAAATTAAGAGGAAAATTACAGAAACATAAAAGTTAAAAACAGTGCAGTCACGACATGCATTTGTTTGTATTTAAATAAAAAAAGAAGAAAAGAAAACATGTTTACAGTTACGACTGGCCAAAAGAACACTAAATTGTTCTCAATCTCTTCTGTATTCTACCAGTGGCTAAGTGGTTAATGACACGAACTGACACCGTGGGTGTGACAATTTCGAATCCAATTCGTTTAACAGAAACACTGTCGCTTATGGATGTTGGCAATCTTTACGTAGTTACTTTCATAAGTACTCATGTCTTTCTAAAAAGGATTCTAACTAGAAAGATATCGGGGACACTAATCATCTGATTCATATGAAAACGATGCTCAACAGTCCAATAGCATGCATTTATTTACTATGAAAAACAGTTTATAATTAATGTCTCTGGTACGAATCATTCTAGAGTATAGCATCTAGGTTTCATCCTCCTATTTTGTTCGAGTTAGTATCGATGGAGCGAGCTCAGAGGCTAACAATGCAGTTCGTCCACAAACTCCATACAAAGTCCAATTGTTATACAAAGAGGTGTATAATGACTGTATATAAAGAGCATGACGTCTAATGGTTAAAATGTTCTTCTGTTGTGTATGCGTGTGTGCGGCCACTGCTTCACAAATACACGTAGTTAATAAATGTGACATTTAAGCTTTTATAGCCAGCTTTCTTACAATCAAACGATAACATATATGTCAGCTTGTCTCAGAGCAAAAGAACCACGTACCTTCTTATTATGCCAAACCCCGAAATAACCTCATAACGACAAGTTATATTTTATACTGATTTTATTCGTCTTGTCGAAGTTTGGCACGCTGAGTCTCTTTCTACATTTTCACTGGTTCCTCCTTCTGCTTCTAATGCTACCTCTTCAACTTGATCTCTGCTGACTAACTAGCTATGTGTATCTCCGTCAGAAAGCAGACCAAATCACGTGTTATTCATGAAAGCTAACTCCTTGTTTACTTAACTAATAAAATTCCAATCTACTTTAAAATTCCTAAATCAACTTTGTTTATTTCTGAGTTAAATTCCTGACTAAACATTCCAAGCTGTAAATCCACAATTTTTCCAAATCTAATTGTTTTATTTTTCTAATAATAATAATCGACCAGGTTCTTCGGCGTTGGCCCGGCATGTTAATATAATACTACAATACGACAAATGCCTTCCACCTATACTGGTTGTAGCATAGGATACTGAGTAGTAACCTCATCCTCACCTTTAACACCGTGTGCGGCCTCTTTCTAGTCTTCTTCTCTTGTTGATTTTGCAATGTTTTTCTATTCATTACTTTTTATTTTATTCACTCTCCCTCAAATAACTAAGACGTAAGAGGCAACTGTGAACTTGGGGTCAGATTTATAGGAAATTCTAAGTTATAGATAGAAGTGAGATGTTTGTTCACATTACATTTAGATAATCGTATATTCGGGTTAGTCGTGGGTATTTACATCAAATAGATACAAATGCAGTGAGTTCATCGGAGCACATTCTGTTGAAGTATTATAACATTACGGCGGTGAGATTTCTTGTATTTTTTTTTTTTTTTTTTACTGTTTCTGTGATATTTACGGACTCTGTCCATGGTGTCACGTATTAAAAACTGCATTTTACATTCTATTCACACACACTCCCATTGTCACTGCTAGTCAGTAATTATTTCTATCCGTTTCTGCTTCAACTCCCGGTTTCATCTCGATTCTCACTACTTTTTCTGCTTTCCTATTTACACGAGTTATTTAAATAAATATGTTATAGCCTACACATCTATTCTTCCTATTGCTATATTATACTGGGTTTGTGTTCAAAAAATGAAGGAACTATAAGTTTTTTTTGTTTTTTTTGACCATCCGTACTTATAAGGTCTGGTATTAATAACGTATAGTTCCTGGGATTGGTTTATACTATCATTAATAATAAACACACAGGATAACCTCCACACACCTCCAAAATTGTCACCCATAAAACTCCTCTTTAGAAAAGCACTATATTATAACCCTGCCAAAAGTGGCCCTGCCAAAAGTGACCCTGTCAAAAGTGCCACCCATTGTATCGTGAATAAAATTCAAAGTCTTTTTCTTGCAATCAAACTATATTCGGTATAAATATACTTCTGTCAACGTTTGACTTGTCCATTAAGTTTCAGTAATTAATATCCAATAATCTTTGTTTTATTATTAGCCAATGATAAACAAACTTGCATCCGACGTGCAAATGATTCTGAAACATTTATTTCTTGTCCATACCATGCTTAAAGTTGTGTTGGTCCTCTTCAGTCCATGAATAATTTCGCAATTGTTTCGACAGACATTAATTTTAGGATAAACGCACAAATAAACACTTAGGTCTTCTCGCTGATCTGAATATTCCGGTGCGAACGTTATTATTTTACTGATGACTTCTGTGTATACCTTTTTCTTTAGAGAAGTTGAAGAGCTTTATTCCAAACAGGTGAACCAAGAACCGGCTGAATGGAATCTATCGGACTAGAAGGTATTGTCCTCTTCAATGTTTTGCACTCTGTATATGTCTTGTGAACAATCACTTAAATGTTATACACATGTTGACATAACCACTAGAGAATCGATATACATATATATATATATATATATATATATATATATATATTAATTTTATTTATACAAACATTTATGGCTACATATGTGCATACATGTTTCTGTAATCACCCACGTTGGGGGATTACGTCTTCAGGCCAAGAACTACCTTCAAAAGTCTTTTGAAGGTAGTTCTTGGCCTGAAGACGTAATCCCCCAACGTGGGTGATTACAGAAACATGTATGCACATATGTAGCCATAAATGTTTGTATAAATAAAATTAATATACCTGCTCTGTTCATTCATTGAGCACTATTTTGGTAGACACGTGTTGTTTCATTGGATGTACTTCTAGGAAACTAAACTCTACTGGCTATATATATATATATATATATATATATATATATATATATATATATATATATATATATATACAGCTATGTATACACACACAAACCTAAATATATCTATCGATGTTTTAAACACCCCCGTCTATATAACTGTAAAAGTCAATTTATTTGTTCTAGATATGATTGGATTACAAAAGAGATTATGAATTTTATAAATAACCCCATAGATAGCATTTGGGGTAATCACACTTATATAAGTAAAGAACATCTGATTACGACGCAAACTGCAAATAACTCTGACACATTGTTTCTTTTGATACTGTTCAGTTTGTGGCTGTGATGTTCCTCTTTAATTCAGGAATAAGTTGGAAATTGTTTTGAAAGATATTATATTTGAGATAACTCGACAGATAAAAACATGGGTGGTTATGGTCCGGTGAGTGCGAAGCCCATTCAAATTCACACCTTTTATTTATGTGTTTCCGATACATTGAAGAGCAGTAAAAGAGAAACTTTCGGACAATTATGGCTGAAGCTTGGCGGACAAGTTTATTTGCAACAGATATAGTTGAATGCCAGAATGGGTGCCATTTGTTGAGGGGAGTCACGCCGTATTCTATTATAAGTGAAGAAAAATATTTTAAAAAAACCTTTGGTAAGTTGACATCTTTAATAGATCTTAGAACTAGAAGGTCTTCTCGTTGATCTGGATATTTGATTTTTAGGTTGTCCACTGCGGTCAGCACAGACTTCACTGCCCTCATTCCGTAGTCATAGTGGTGCTGGGAAGATAACTACAAAACAAGCAAAACAAACAAATATACATAAAATAGATAATAGATGAAGATCTATCATATAAAAGAGCATATTATTTTCGTCACTCTGTACGTCTAAAACTCAGAAACTACAGAAAATACATTAACAAAATTTACATCATTGAATTCTGTGTGACCCCGAGATGATTAGGTCAAAAGAAAATGTTGAAATATCTATTTCCTTGAGGATCACTAAGAACCGAATTAGTACACAACGTGTTAGAACAAAAAAAAATGATTTTTCTTTCATTTTTACTGTTTTTATTGTTTCAAAAGCAACACTGAAACTAACAAGAAATAGGCGCTGTATTTCATGGATTGGAATTTCCGTGACAGGAATAACGAATACGGACTTTTACTGTTGAGTCCGTGGTATATTTTCTGAGTGACTTCTAATCAACATTTATTGCTCGTTGTTTCTTTTATAAAAACTGTCAGCTCGTCGATCTTTCTGTTTTCCAAGGATTTACGGTCCAAAATGATCGAGTGTTTCGATCACTTGGTTTGGGCTTTTTTCCTTTCTCTTATTTCAAAGAACTTCTTTTAAGGATTGCAGATTTTATAGACGTTGTCTTCTTTAGAAGGCATGAAGATCTGGTTGGTTTATCATTCCCGCTGATCTGTTTCTTGCTCTACTCGGCGTTAACTGGCTCATAAGCTTTACTTTTTTCTTCTGCAAACGTTGTTTGTGCAGCCATTTTTATATCGATGAGGGTGGTTAGGTCGATCCGATGCAACTCCCTTCAGTAACAAATCACTTTTACTAAACAATTTAACTTTTAATGCAGTCGACGACTCTCAGCGCTTGAAGTCCCCAGTTATGATCAAAAAAATAATTATTCTTATCGCTTAATTTGCCAGTCTAATATATGTTTCAGCAGCACACACACATACACACACATATATATATATATAGTGGATTCTCTCATCGAAGACGATGAATGAGGGTTCAGTATGCAATCTTCAGCAGCTCCTAAGCTCTCTGACACCACATGCATAACTGCAATCCTGTCGACGTCCGGCACACTCCTCCGCAGATGGTGAACTTTCATGTGCTCGTCGGTCAAATATATATATATATATGTGTGTGTGTGTGTGTGTGTGTGTGTGTGTGTGTGTGTGTGTGTGTGTGTGTGTGTGTGTGTGTGTGTGTGTGTGTGTATGGATAAGGATTATTGCGTGTACAGTAATCAATGGGATAATATCGTAGTAATCGTTAGTATTGGAGATTTGATAAAGTGTCTTACTTAAGGGGGCGGTTCATCAGGTTTGTTTATGTTGGACTTGAAGACATCCAAGTTGTAGTCAGGTGCGAAACAGGCAAACGGAACAGAGTTCCACAGGCGTGCAGTTCTAAGGTGTTTCTTGGCGATGGGAGCCCAGAAATTGGAGCCCAGACGAGCACCTGCCATGGAAGTAACGATAAAACAAAGACAGGCTCGCAACTTCTCTTCTGTGTGAGAGAGGAGGTTGCAGGGAAGAGAAAAGGGCATCCCCCACTAAGCCACAAAGTCTATTTTGTACTCTGTCAAGGCAGGATAGGCTGCAGTACTCCATCCTTGGACGTACTTGGCTTTTATATAGATAGATAATTGCATCAGCAGTCAAATATTTTCCTGAGCGGTAGAAGGACCCACCATTTTTCCAGCGACCTTGGCAACAGACTTGATGTATGTGTTCCATTTCAGACCAGGAGTAAAGGTCAATCCCAGGAGCCTGTCAAAACATGGAGCCTCCCCAAGACAAGAGCCATACATTTCAATTGATGCCAGATGGGGATTTGAGCGTTTATGATGTAAAGATAGGACTTGGTTTTAGATGCATTAAAAGTAACCAGCCACCTCTTCCCCCACTGCACCACGCGCTCAATATTAGAGGAAAGAGAATCAGAGATAAATTTGTCATTTACGGCCTTTGATATGTTGTCATAGATGGTCGTGTCATCAGCATAGATGTCAACGAATGATTTAAGTATGTGTTTTGGGGGATCATTGGTGTAGATCAGGAAGAAAGTTGGGTCCAGGATGGACCCCTGAGGGACTCCAGCATTAATACTCTGGGCCTCTGATTTCTGCCCATCAACCACTACTCTTATGAGCCTATCAGAGAGAAATGATTTAATAATTGAGAAAACATTTTCAGTTATACCGTAGCTGGAAATCCTGTGAAGTAAACCTTTATGCCATAGTTGCCCTAGAAAGGAAGCCTTTGTCGAGAGATTCGCTAATCCAATTATATATAACCGTTAGCACATCTGCTGTAGATCTAGCAGAACGGAAACCATATTCCATGTCACTAAGAAGGTTATTTCTGCTGAGGTGGTTTACTACTTCTTTATTTAATATGGATTCCAGCAACTTACTCATGACACACAGGAGACTTATTGGTCTGTACCGAGAGGGAGATGACTTATCACCTGAATTCTTAAATACAGGGCATACTGATGAGGTTTTCCAGGGTGTTGCGAAGCACTTCTCCTTAAGGCAACGCTTAAACAGTTTTGTAGTTTTGTGGTCTCTGCCTAGGTATAACGTGATAAGTTTCAACACTTGAAATACTCTAATATTTCCAATTAAAAACGGTAATTAGTTGGTACGGTTTTAGCTTAACTCACTTGGCTCAGTGGTTAAATCTAACTATGCTAGCCATCCTGATGAGACACTTAACTGTAATAGTTTTCTAGTAACCTCCAGTGTTTCGCCCAACAACTCATGTCACAATAGTAAGAGTTTGAAAAACCTTTTTAAGTAATAGACCACTAAATCTTTTTCCGGTTTGCTCTGGATCGAAAAAAAACATGTCAATCTCGAATACAGTAAGTTCAAACGGAAGTAAAAAAAAAATATTTTGTTTCCAGCCAAAAAGTCAAAGAAGAACTTTGCTATCAACATACTTTTTTCACATAAGTAAAGTACATGTTTACAAACACTCATCCTATGTATTTACCTTTTAATGTTTGTATACCATATTTTACTACTTGACCATTTTAAATTGTTTTATCATTTAACATGGGAAACGACTATCGCCTCCAATTCAACTTTCAGCGTTTATCTTAACGTGTAATTTCCATTTTCTCTCGGGCGATAATTAATTTTTTTTTCGGTGATATAAAGTATAGAAACGCGATTCTCTATGCAAACGTATTCACCCAATTTCCATGATTATAGCAATATAAACGCTAGTCTCGCTACTATTAATCGCCCTTTCTTTTGTAATTTACAAAGATTTATTTCTTTTATGCATAATGGACCCTTTTATTGGCTTCAGCGGTTCGACGTTGATCCTAACATCGATGTGATTGTCTATTAAAATTTTGAAATATTGCATGAAGAAAAACATTCTATGAATAAAAACGTGGGAAAGAATTTATTATGCAAACACTCTTATGATCTACTGCTTTCACCGTTATAAATGCAATTTATTAATGCTGTCAATGAATTACTCTTCATATACCGTTTGTACTCTTATCTCCGAGTGGCCTCCGGGCCTTGATAAGTGGTGACGTCCTTGTAAAAAAAAATATTGCAATTTGGACATGATAGGCTACAATTTGAAATCATGCCTACAGAGACACTATGTAAAGAGTTGAGCAGCGAGATGTCTGTTCACATTACATTTAAATTTCTACATGTTAGTATATCCATGGAGCGCTCATGTATAAAGATAAGATTCTGCTGCTTGTCGGGTTAGACACAATTGCTGTATCGTTGTCGTTAATCTTCTTCAACGGTGTCGTTACTTTTTTAGACTCGCGCCGCCCAATACGTTGTGTCTGAGACAGACGCAAGGAAACAAACAAAAGGAAGAAATTCGAATTTTTTTTAGATGAAATGAAAGACATTTATTCATAGTACATTTCAAACTAACGCATTGCATCTTGCTTTAAAATTCTTTTGGTTCATCTCGTCTGCCATGTAGTTAACAAAACCCTGCCTCTCGACACGGGCTCAAAAGTCTCTCGCGCCACCACGCAGCAACACATCCATCTTACGCTGGCAATTTGTGCCATACGATTGCTGCTGATACAAGCACGTCAGCGGCTCCGTTAATCGTTCATCAGAGAATATTCCATTAAATTACTTGTAAAATAAATACAGAAATGTAACATTGCGGCCATTGGAATGCGGGTTAGAGTTTTATCAACAGTTTTTTTTTTATATTCTGTCTAATAGAGAGACTAGTGATAAGGTGTGACAATACTCTGTACCGATTTTACGTGTAAAATAATATCGTGTGGATATTTTTAAATAGGGTGAAAAAACATAATCCGTCTTATGGCAATATGGGCTTTCGTAAGCTAAATGTACGGTATAATCAAGTTGACACACCGGTTCGCGCTAGATCATCGAAGTTAGTTAACATTGAGCCTGGTTAGTACTAAATGGGTGACAATTTGGGACTGCCAGGTGCTGTATCGGCTCTCCGCTTATCTCGACATTGATTCTGGACTTCTGAGCAATGGACTCAAACAGTGCCGATTCAGGAGAGGTGTGGTTGAAGATTTCGCAAGCCTTACTACATAATTAAACGCGCAGCTGCCCCTACAGGGGGTATCCTTTGTCTTTCGATACTGTACGAAGACATCGAAGCTGAATAGGTAACATGGCCGACCGATGCTTACGTCACGTGAAAACTTACAATTGTGAAATGCGGATATAGGTACGAAATGTGTTTAATAGTTAAAAAGGTAAATAAATAAATAATGCCGATATCTTTTTTTGCGTCTTCTTTATTTCAAGCAATTTTTTATCGTAATCTTTTAAAAGTAATTCGTTCAGTTCATGTTTTCCAATAATTTATCAACTAAATCTTTCTTTATTTTTGTTGTGTTTTCTCTTTTTCCGACAATTTATTACCTAAATCTTTCAAAATCGATTCGTTCTTTAAATATCATTTTAATTTTATTTGTTCTAATTACTTTAATTATTTTAATGACATTTTATATACTTTATTTCATGTACTGTGAAATACGAAAACTAGCACACACATCACAAAATGCAAAACCACTAAATTAATCCGAACAATCAATATTAACCTTAAAACCTAATTCATGTCTGGAGAGAGAATTGGGTCTAATAAATTTGGCGAAATGTTATGTAAAGCATTCAGTAATTCTAATTTGTAAATAAAATAGTTATTTTTGAAATAATTACACTACAGTTTCGTTTATTATTTCATTTTATATAATTTTATCTTTTTGGTCCCCCGACAAAAGGAGTGTGGAACTGTAAATTCACTCTTGTCCGTTCGTCCGTTCGTCTGTCTGCACTTTTCTCAATAACTTCACCTTGAAATTTTTTGAAATTTTGCACAAACATTAAACATAATATAAATAAAAAAAAGTAACAGAACGGATTTTCCGAGAAAACTCCGTTGCCCCCTTAGGGTGCCTTCCTGGTTAAAATGTCTAAAATTGACACTTTTGTTCTTATTAAAAAAGTGATATCTCGGATCTTTATAAAGCTTTCTGAAAAGTTGTAACTGATTTCTATATAACTTTGTTTGTCTATACTTCGCGATAACTCTTGGGTGTCCTCCAGGGGCTTTTCTAGGACTAATAAAAACACTCTATTTGGGGACTATTTTACCGTATTTGTCCAAAATTTTCTGTATATGTCTATTTAGCAGTTTTGCATGGTGCTGAACTTAAATTTAAATATGTTAAGGTCTTGGGGACTTTTGGGCCTAAATGGAGGGGGGCGCAAATGATGGACTTACTCATTTTAAAATCTGGTCATATAAGTAAAAAAGAAATAAAATCTGGTCTTCTTCTTCTTCTTCTTTTTCGTCTTCCTCCCCTCTTCTTCTTTTTCTTAATATTATTTATTTTTCCTTCTTTTTCCCCTTTTCTTCCTCTTTTTCTTCTATTATTTCCTTCTCCTCTCCTTTTTATTCTTTTTCTTCTTTTCCTTAATCTTCTTCCTTCTTATTCTTTTTGTTACGCCATTGTTATTAGTTTTCTTAACAACAGAAAGTGGTCATTGAGTTTACTTTCACAAGCGTCCTAATTCCTATTTTACCCTTCACAAACCACGTTCCTTAAATAATGTTTCTGACAAAGGGAGAAGATTTGATTTTATTTCTTTTTTATTCATGTGACCAGATTTTATTTCTTTTTTACTCATGTGACAAGATTTTATTTCTTTTTTATTCATGAGACCATATTTTATTTCTTTTTTATTCATGTGACCAGATTTTATTTCTTTTTTACTCATGTGACAGATTTTATTTCTTTTTTATTCATGTGACAATATTTTATTTCTTTTTTATTCATGTGACCAGATTTTATCTCTTTTTTACTTATGAGACCAGATTTTATTTCTTTTTTATTCATGAGACCAGATTTTATTTCTTTTTTACTTATAAGACAAGATTTTATTTCTTTTTTACTTATGAGACCAGATTTTATTTCTTTTTTATTCATGTGACCAGATTTTATTTCTTTTTTACTCATGTGACCAGATTTTATTTCTTTTTTATTCATGTGGACAGATTTTATTTCTTTTTTATTCATGTGACCAGATTTTATTTCTTTTTTATTCATGAGACCAGATTTTATTTCTTTTTTACTTATAAGACCAGATTTTATTTCTTTTTTACTTATGAGACCAGATTTTATTTCTTTTTTACTTATAAGACCAGATTTTATTTCTTTTTAACTTATGTGACAATATTTTATTTCTTTTTTATTCATGTGACAAGATTTTATTTCTTTTTTATTTATGTGACCTGATTTTATTTCTTTTTTATTCATGTGACCAGATTTTATTTCTTTTTTATTTATGAGACCAGATTTTATTTCTTTTTTATTTATGTGACAAGATTTTATTTCTTTTTAATTCATGTGACAAGATTTTATTTCTTTTTTACTTATGTGACCAGATTTTATATCTTTTTTATTCATGTGACAAGATTTTATTTCTTTTTTATTCATGTGGACAGATTTTATTTCTTTTTTATTTATGTGACCAGATTTTATTTCTTTTTTACTTATGTGACCAGATTTAATATCTTTTTTATTCATGTGACAAGATTTTATTTCTTTTTTATTTATGTGACAAGATTTTATTTCTTTTTTATTCATGTGGACAGATTTTATTTCTTTTTTATTTATGTGACCTGATTTTATTTCTCTTTTATTTATGTGACAAGATTTTTTTTTTTTTTTATTTATTTATGTGACCAGATTTTATTTTTTTTTTACTCATCTGAACAGATTTTATTTCTTTTTATTCATGTGACCAGATTTTATTTCTCTTTTATTTATGTGACAAGATTTTATTTCTTTTTTATTTATGTGACAAGATTTTATATCTGTTTTATTTATGTAACCTGATTTTATTTCTCTTTTACTTATGTGACCAGATTTTATTTCTCTTTTATTTATTTGACAAGATTTTATTTCTTTTTTATTTATGTAACAAGATTTTATATCTGTTTTATTTATGTGACCTGATTTTATTTCTCTTTTACTTATGAGACCAGATTTTATTTCTCTTTTATTCATGTGACAAGATTTTATTTCTTTTATACTTATATGACCAGATTTTATTCCTTTTTTACTTATGAGACCAAACTTTATTTCTTTTTTATTCATGTGACCAGATTTTATTTCTTTTTTATTCATGTGACCAGATTTTATTTCTTTTTTATTCATGTGACAAGATTTTATTTCTTTTTTATTCATGTGACAAGATTTTATTTCTTTTTTATTTATGTGACCAGATTTTATTTTTTTTTATTTATGTGACAAGATTTTATTTCTTTTTTATTTATGTGACAAGATTTTATTTCTTTTTTATTTATGTGACAAGATTTTATATTTTTTTATTTGTGTGACTAGATTTTATTTTTTTTTATTTATGTGACAAGATTTGATTTCTTTTTTACTTATGTGACCAGATTTTATTTCTTTTTTATTCATGTGACCAGATTTTATTTCTTTTTTACTTATGAGACCATATTGTATTTCTTTTTTACTTATATGACCTGATTTTATTTCTTTTTTACTTATGAGACAATATTTTATTTCTTATTTATTCATGTGACCAGATTTTATTTCTTTTTTACTTATGAGACCAGATTTTATTTCTTTTTTATTCATGAGACCAGATTTTATTTCTTTTTTACTTATGAGACCAGATTTTATTTCTTTTTTTATTAATGTGACCAGATTTTTTTTCTGTTTTATTCATGAGACCAGATTTTATTTCTTTTTTACTTATATGACCTGATTTTATTTCTTTTTTACTTATGAGACAAGATTTTATTTCTTTTTTACTTATGACACCTGATTTTATTTCTTTTTTATTCATGTGACTAGATTTTATTTCTTTTTTATTCATGTGAAAAGATTTTATTTCTTATTTATTCATGTGACAAGATTTTATTTCTTATTTATTCATGTGACAAGATTTTATTTCTTTTTTATTCATGTGACCATATTTTATTTCTTTTTTATTCATGTGACCAGATTTTATTTCTTTTTTATTCATGTGACCAGATTTTATTTCTTTTTTTCTTATGTGATCAGATGTTATTTCTTTTTTACTTATGAGACCAGATTTTATTTCTTTTTTATTCATGTGACAAGATTTTATTTCTTTTTTATTCATGAGACCAGATTTTATTTCTTTTTTATTCATGTGACAAGATTTTATATCTTTTTTTATTTATGTGACCAGATTTTATTTCTTTTTTACTTATGAGACCAGATTTTATTTCTTTTTTACTTATGAGACCAGATTTTATTTCTTTTTTACTTATGAGACCAGATTTTATTTCTCTTTTACTTATGTGACCAGATTTTATTTCTTTTTTATTCATGTGACAAGATTTTATTTCTTTTTTACTTATGTGACAAGATTTTATTTCTTTTTTACTTATAAGACAAGATTTTATTTCTTTTTTATTCATGTGACAAGATTTTATTTCTTTTTTATTCATGAGACCAGGTTTTATTTCTTTTTTATTCATGTGACAAGATTTTATATCTTTTTTATTTATGTGACCTGATTTTATTTCTTTTTTATTCATGTGACAAGATTTTATTTCTTTTTTATTCATGTGACCAGATTTTATTTCTTTTTTACTTATAAGACAAGATTTTATTTCTTTTTTACTTATAAGACAAGATTTTATTTCTTTTTTATTCATGTGACAAGATTTTATTTCTTTTTTATTCATGTGACCAGATTTTATTTCTTTTTTATTCATGTGACAAGATTTTATTTCTTTTTTATTCATGTGACAAGATTTTATTTCTTTTTTATTCATGTGACAAGATTTTATTTCTTTTTTACTTATAAGACAAGAATTTATTTCTCTTTTACTTATGTGACCAGATTTTATTTCTTTTTTATTCATGTGACAAGATTTTATTTCTTTTTTACTTATAAGACAAGATTTTATTTCTTTTTTACTTATGTGACCAGATTTTATTTCTTTTTTATTCATGTGACAAGATTTTATTTCTTTTTTATTCATGTGACCAGATTTTATTTCTTTTTTATTCATGTGACCAGATTTTATTTCTTTTTTATTCATGTGACCAGATTTTATTTCTTTTTTATTCATGTGACCAGATTTTATTTCTTTTTTATTCATGTGACCAGATTTTATTTCTTTTTTATACATGTGACCAGATTTTATTTCTTTTTTTACTAATGAGACGAGATTTTATTTCTTTTTTATTTATGTGACCAGATTTTATTTCTCTTTTATTTATGTAACAAGATTTTATTTCTTTTTTATTTATGTGACAAGATTTTATTTCTTTTTTATTTATGTGACAAGATTTTATTTCTTTTTTATACATGTGAACAGATTTTATTTCTTTTTTATTCATGTTTTTTTTTTTATTATTAAATTTTCACCCCAAACAAGGCACAGTGCCACTTTGAAGCAGGGGGCTACTATTAGGGAATTAATTAGCGGTGTCATTATGAAGGGAGAAGAGTAGAAAGATGTTTGTTAATATTACACTTGAACTTCTGCATATCATTGCATTTGGGAAAGCAGAATCCCGGAAGGGAGTTCCAAAGACCCGCAGTTCTGGGGAAGAAACTATTGGAGTAAAAGGCTTTCTTGCACCTAGGGATCTCCACTGTAAAGGGATGAGACTTAGTAGCTTGTCGGGTTTGTCGGGGGTAGTTACGTCGGAAAGGTACAAGTGTTTGCAGTTCGTCAGAGCATTCACCATTAAAGTATTTGTAGAACAGGCAGAGGGATGCAACATCTCGTCGATGGGACAGAGGTTGAAGCCTAGATGACAGTTCAGGACCTATCAGGTTGGCGACTCTTTTTTTAACCCTGTCCAGGAGCGAGAGACAAGCAGCAGATGCACCATCCCAGATGTGACAACAGTACTCCATACATGGGCGAATGGTTGCCTTATAGAGGTATAGGATACTGGCAGGCGTAAGTAGTTTTCTAGCACGGTAGAGGGAGCCAACCTTCCTTGCAGCAGCCTTGGCAATGCTCTCAATGTATCTATTCCAGTTCATATTCCCTGTAAACGTTAGGCCGAGGAGTTTAAAAGAAGTACTTTCAGGCAATGTGCTCTTGGCCATTGCTATTGGTGGTAGAGAAGGTTTCTTGTAGTTATTGAAGGAAACAAGCTTAGTCTTAGCAGCATTGAATGAGACCAACCATTTTTGTCCCCATTCCACTACGGATTGGAGGTCATCCTCTAGTGTTTCTGCCATTTTCTTGGATATGTGTTCATTTGTTTTCCCCTCATATCTGTTATAGAGAGTGGTGTCATCGGCAAATATACCCATCTCCGAAACAATATTATCAGGGAGGTCGTTTATGAATATCAGGAACAATAGAGGTCCAAGGATAGACCCCTGAGGCACTCCCGCATTTATGTCATATTGTTTGGATGTACGTCCGTCGAGGGCAACTTTGATTTTTCTATTACTTAAGAAGGATTTAATTACGTTATGAATTCTTCCAGTGATTCCATATGATCTAATTTTCCTTAGAAGACGATCGTGCCATACCCTGTCAAAAGCCTTAGATATATCAAGGGCCACCGCTCTACCCTCCCCTGTTTTATCCAATGAACGGTATATACGTTCAGAAACTACAGTTAAGATATCTGCTGTTGAACGAGCTTGCCTGAATCCATATTGTTTGTCAGTCAGGAGTTTAGCAGCTGTTAGGTGCTGGACTAGGACTTGATTAACTAAGGACTCAAATATTTTGGCGAAAAGCGGGAGGAGGCTAATGGGGCGATAATTTAGTGGGTCAGTTCTTTCACCAGAATTCTTGAAGACTGGTACCACAGAGGCGGTTTTCCAGCAGTCGGGAAAACAAGATTCGTTAAGGCATTTATTGTAAAGTTTGGACAGAACTGGAGCAACCTCGGCAGAGCATTTTTTTAATAGCACAGCCGGGATGAGATCTGGTCCACATGCTTTTGAGATGTCTAGGTTTTTTATAATAGCATGTACCTGAGAAGGGGTGATTTTCAAATCGTCAAGTGTGGCGTCTGTTCGCAGAGGAAAATCAGGGAGTGAGTGGTGTACCGAGTTCAGTGTGGAGTTTGAGGCAAACCGACTGGCAAGCAGATTAGCCTTGTCAGTTGCCGTGCAAGCAACCTCATGATTGTTTGTTAGTGGGGGAATAATTGACTGTCCATTATTAACTACGCTGTTGTAGATTTTCCAAAAATCCCGGGTTCCTAATTTCTGTGCTTCGATGCGCTTTCTGATGGTTTCAGAGTAATCTGACTTAGCTGTGTCTATCACTCTCTTACAATTATTTCTAGCTTCTATAAACTTCTGTTTATTTGAGCTGGACTTATGTCGGTTGAATCTGCGGAACGCATGCTGCCTTTGACAAATGGAAGCTGCACAAGCAGAAGTAAACCATTGGAGGGAGTGGGGCTTGCTATAGTATTTCCGTGCGGGAACATGTGCTTCAATAGCAGTTTTGAACCATTCAGTTGTCTCATTTGCACACTGTTCCGCTGGAAGAGTAAACATATTTTGCCATGGGGCATCTCTGATGAGCTCCCTGATGGCTTCCCAATCAGCCTTTTTGTAATACCTAATGTGACAAGATTTTATTTCTTTTTTATTTATGTGACCAGATTTTATTTCTTTTTTACATACATGTGACCAGATTTTATATCTTTTTAGTTATGTGACCAGATTTTATTTCTTTTTTACTTATGTGACCAGATTTTATTTCTTTTTTATTCATGTGACAAGATTTTATTTCTTTTATTCATGTGACAAGATTTTATTTCTTTTATTCATGTGACAAGATTTTATATCTTTTTTATTCATGTGACAAGATTTTATTTCTTTTTTACTTATGTGACAAGATTTTATTTCTTTTATTCATGTGACAAGATTTTATATCTTTTTTATTCATGTGACAAGATTTTATTTCTTTTTTATTCATGTGACAAGATTTTATTTCTTTTTTATTTATGTGACAAGATTTTATATCTTTTTTATTTATGTGACCAGATTTTATTTCTTTTTTACTTATGTGACCAGATTTTATTTCTTTTTTACTCATGTGACAAGATTTTATTTCTTTTTTATTCATGTGACAAGATTTTATTTCTTTTTTATTCATGTGACAAGATTTTATTTCTTTTTTATTCATGTGACAAGATTTTATTTCTTTTTTATTCATGTGACAAGATTTTATATCTTTTTTATTCATGTGACAAGATTTTATTTCTTTTTATTCATGTGACAAGATTTTATTTCTTTTTTATTTATGTGACCAGATTTTATTTCTTTTTTATTCATGTGACCAGATTTTATTTCTTTTTTATTCATGTGACCAGATTTTATTTCTTTTTTATACATGTGACCAGATTTTATTTCTTTTTTATACATGTGACCAGATTTTATTTCTTTTATTCATGTGACAAGATTTTATTTCTTTTATTCATGTGACAAGATTTTATTTCTTTTATTCATGTGACAAGATTTTATTTCTTTTTTATTTATGTGACCAGATTTTATTTCTTTTTTATTTATGTGACAAGATTTTATTTCTTTTATTCATGTGACCAGATTTTATTTCTTTTTTATTTATGTGACCAGATTTTATTTCTTTTTTATTTATGTGACAAGATTTTATTTCTTTTTTATTCATGTGACAAGATTTTATTTCTTTTTTATTTATGTGACCAGATTTTATTTCTTTTTTATTTATGTGACCAGATTTTATTTCTTTTTTATTTATGTGACAAGATTTTATTTCTTTTATTCATGTGACAAGATTTTATTTCTTTTTTATTTATGTGACCAGATTTTATTTCTTTTTTATTTATGTGACAAGATTTTATTTCTTTTATTCATGTGACAAGATTTTATTTCTTTTTTATTTATGTGACCAGATTTTATTTCTTTTTTATTTATGTGACAAGATTTTATTTCTTTTATTCATGTGACAAGATTTTATTTCTTTTTTATTTATGTGACCAGATTTTATTTCTTTTTTATTTATGTGACAAGATTTTATTTCTTTTTTATTCATGTGACAAGATTTTATTTCTTTTTTATTTATGTGACCAGATTTTATTTCTTTTTTATTTATGTGACCAGATTTTATTTCTTTTTTATTTATGTGACAAGATTTTATTTCTTTTATTCATGTGACAAGATTTTATTTCTTTTTTATTTATGTGACCAGATTTTATTTCTTTTTTATTTATGTGACAAGATTTTATTTCTTTTATTCATGTGACAAGATTTTATTTCTTTTTTATTTATGTGACCAGATTTTATTTCTTTTTTATTTATGTGACAAGATTTTATTTCTTTTTTATTCATGTGACCAGATTTTATTTCTTTTTTATTTATGTGACCAGATATTATTTCTTTTTTACTCATGTGACAAGATTTTATTTCTTTTTTATTTATGTGACCAGATATTATTTCTTTTTTACTCATGTGACAAGATTTTATTTCTTTTTTATTTATGTGACCAGATATTATTTCTTTTTTACTCATGAGACCAGATTTTACGAATTCTCCGTACAATAAACAAACCGAAAAAACGGACTTACTTGTTCAGAACAAAGTCTGTAGGTTGCCACGATCTTCATTGAAAGATTCCTGGCGTCAACAAATCCCATCGAATAAAGAGATATTTCTCCGATCATGGCGTAATCGGGAACCATCATAGCAACTGTTCTGAACAGGACTTTCAAATTGTCCGGAAGTTCTGCCCGTCCGGCATAACCAGGATTCATGGTGATGAAAATGCTGCAAGTAGGATCCAAAGATATGTTTGTACCTTCGAAAATGAACACGTTCGCCTGTTCGGTTATTGCGCGCTGGATTGTCTGTATCTGTTGGGCGATGACGGATAACACCTAGAACAAAAAAGCGTCGATGAAAATAAGTAAAATTCATTTCTAAGCTGAAGAGTTTATTTAACAGGCTTAAGGCTAGTAAGAGCAACGGATGATTTTTACAGGGCGCTAGTAATACTTCTGACAAGATCGGTCTGCATCTATGAAGCAATGAATCACAACGTTGTTTGTCTTTGTTGATGTAACCGAATATGTGTGTTAATGTGACTTGACCCTAAATATTTTTTATTATTTACTAACAGGATTACTTGACGTTGCCCGGGGCCATGAATAACTTCTTTTTACCACCCTCCCTCTCTCTACTCTTTCTTTGTCTGTCTGTCTGTCTGTCTGTCTGTCTGTCCGTCCGTCTGTCTGTCTGTCTGTCTGTCTGTCTGTCTGTCTCTCTCTCTCTCTCTCTCTCTCTCTCTCTCTCTCTCTCTCTCTCTCTCTCTCTCTCTCTCTCTCTCTCTCTCTCTGTATATATATATATATGTGTGGGGGGGGGGGGGGTTGCCATTATCTGTAACTCTCTGCATCTGCTTTTTACTCTTGTCGGTATATCTATCTATCTATCTATCTATCTATCCATTCATCTTTTTACATGCACATTTTTACGCAACTTCGATTTGATTTCCACTGTAGATTTTTTTAAAGGGGAAACAGTTCAAATTTCTCTCTTTTTCTCTTTCTCTCTCTCTCCCTCTTTCTCTATTTTTTTCTTTCTCTCCCTCTCTCTCACACATACATATTTCAAGATGGCGACCAGAAAATCATCATTATAGAAAAATAAAATGCTAAGATCTTCTTTTATGTTGGCTGATTGGTAAAGCATACAAAAGAAATCCCCACCTCTTCAGGTGTTGACATTAGACCAAAATCAAATCGGAAGATTCTTGGACGTTCTGGAGTGCTTAGTTCTCTGTCCGTGTGAGGTATGGTTTGTGTAATTTTAAGACATCCACCTTCTCAAGCGTTACCCTTCTCGCCCTTGTAGAAGTGCTTATTTTATTACTAATCGCCTAAGGTGCCCCTACCGATGAATGTCGACGAAGCTACATAGGCATTTTTTGTTGATCTGAGTTCTCTTCCTCCAGGTTGCTGAATTTTAAAATTTCACTTTTCCGACGTGTAGTCGTATCTTCCCGCCTAAGCTAGATAACTTTTACAAACGAAAAATAAAATAATTTAGAACGAACAATTTAAATATTGAGATTTCTCATTGAGGCACAATGAGCGAGCTCCTTTTTGGGGGAGTTGGGGCTTCTGCATTAATAAACCTTGTAGAAAAGTTGTCCTGTAATAATGGGGGATGTATGCAAATACAGGCTCATATTGACAGTTGTTTATAAAACTTAATCAAATCAAAGCTATCGAAGAACACAGGTGCTGAAAGTATGCTAACATCAAGTTTTTAACAAAGACAATATTTTAGTGCCTTTGTTTTTTTTTAACGTATACATGTTTTCTCTCTCTTTCTCCCCCTCCCTCTCTCCCTCTCTTTCTCTCTCTCTCTCTTTTCTTCGTTCTTCCCGTTTTCTTATTACTCTTATTCTATATATTTGAAAGATAGAAGAATTATATTAAACAGTTGGACATTGGACTCCATCCATGGCGAACGTAAACAGATAGCAAACGAGACTAGTCGCATGTCAACGATTGTTATCTAAAAAGAGACAGATCTCAGTGATTAAACTAGATAAGTTGAAAATGATATTTGGAAAAGGTTAGAATCAAACCTAGTAGGCAAGTTTTAAAAGATAATGGATATTTAAACCTTGGAATGCCGAATGATTGTCATTGTTCTCGCAAATAACTAAATATTATTTATG
Source organism: Euprymna scolopes (assembly GCF_053919585.1). Lineage (NCBI taxonomy): Eukaryota > Metazoa > Mollusca > Cephalopoda > Sepiida > Sepiolidae > Euprymna > Euprymna scolopes. The sequence continues at coordinate 1,960,684 of NC_136482.1, read as the reverse complement.
TCAGAGTAAGATATTTAATTTAGGAATGCAGTCGATTGTTCATTCTTTTAGAAATAACTGGATATTAAATATATCAGTTAAAAGAATGGACAATACGAGTTTAGAAATAATGGTTATCAAATAGCTTAGATATTGAACAATTCAAATTGGGAATTCTTTGTTTGCCATAAATGTGTTTGGACATTACATAGGTAAAATCACGTCATCAAGAAAGGAGATTTCCAATATATTGAGACAGGGTTCGAAGTTAGACAGTCAGTTAGCAGACGAGAGTCGGGCAGCGACTTAGTGAGAACTGATGTCCTCTTGGAGGCGTGAGGAGGGGAAGAGGAGACCATATAGTTGCAAAGGCTTGAAAGTCCCATCATCAATCAGCCAGCTGGTATGAATAAAGAATTACCATATATATTTGTAAACTGTTGTCTTCGCGTCTGTCGTCATTTCAAACCAAATTAACTCTCCATTGATGAAAGATGAAATCACTCTGCTACACAACATCGGTTGAGCTAAAATGGGATTAATAAACTTTCAGTACCTGTGTTATGTAAAAAGGGACAGACCCCAGTAATTAAACTAGATTAGTTTGAAAATGATATTTGGCAACAGGTACGAATCGAACCCAGTAGGCAAGTTTTAAAAGATAATAGATATTTAAGCTTAGGAACGCAAAACGATTGTCATTGTTCTCGCAAATAACTAAATATCAGTTATGCCAGAGTAAGATATTTAATTTAGGATATTAAATATGTCAGTTAAAATAATGAACAATACGAGTTATAAAATAATGATTAAAAAATAGGTTAGGTATTGAATAATTCAAATTGGGAATTCTTTTTTTGTCAAAAGTATGTTTGGACATACATAGGTAAAATCTACGTGAATAAATTTCAGGTGACGAAGCCACGCTTCTAGCGTCATCAAGAAAGGAGATTTCCAATATATTGAGACAGGGTTCGAAGTTAGACAGTCAGTTAGCAGACGAGAGTCGGGTAGCGACTTAGTGAGAGCTGATGTCCTCTTGGAGGCGTGAGGAGGGGAAAAGGAGACCATGTAGTTGTAAAGGCTTGAATCCCTGCCCATCATCAATCAGCCAGCTGGTATGAATAAAGAATTGCCATCTATATTTGTAAACTGTTGTCTTCGCGTCTGTCGTCATTTCACCAACTGAAAATGTAAATGTGTTTTGTCTATCATCAGAACTTTGTATAACTGTATAATTATATATAATTTGTATTATTAGTTGTCTGTCCCCCTCATCCATCATCAGTAATGATTATCCCCTTCTTATGTAAAAGAACTGTATTACACATTCCTTGAAAAATGAATTTGCATCTCCTATGTGTTATAAATATGAACTGTGTGTGTAATCTATATGTCATTATCATCCTTTGTTCTGAGTCCCCGTTTTATGTCAATATGTACCCACAACATAACACGAAGATCTCAGCTGTTTGGACAGTGATCAAAAATTGGTCTCGAAAACAAAATGCTTCTTAAATGTTAAAATAAATTTATTTTTTATTAAAACAATATCCTTGTTCGCTGTTTTGTACAAACGCTCAATTTCAGCAGAACGGTCCCCCCATCAACAATGTCGATGAAGTCCTGCCATTAACGATAAACATGTTGCCTGTAACAACGACGACCAAAAAGACCGGAGACGAGATCCACCAGCAGATGTAACAGTAACATCACATATCGTTTATTCCCCCAGGTATTGGATAATTTAGATCCCCGTGGAGTGATGTCAAACAAAAAAGTGGGTTTTAAGTCTGTATGCAAGGCCCGGGAGAGATTATGTCAAAAGACGGTCAAATTCTATTACTTAAAATCCCTGGTCAGCGATTGACCACATATTTGAAACAAAACAGGTTGGAATGTTGACGTCATCTGGGCCATATAAAAAGAAATACAGAGAGAGACATAGACGGAGTTAAGAGAACGCGACACGAGAGGGTGCTAGCAACAAATTCTTCTCCACCACCACCCTCGTCACGCATGCCATTATTGTCAAACTATCATTTGAAAACAGGGGGAAGGTCTTGTAGTCAACAGCTTGTCCTCATACCAGCCAGGCTAACATCGACCTTGACCAGTGGAGGCCTTCATAAAAGTCGATAATATCTGTCCTTTTTACGTCATCTTTTTGTGACATCAACTAATGTGCACGGAGACAAACAAAATAACAAGCAACATCCGCCAATTTTTAATGACATATAGAAGATAGATATTCACAATAAATTCATTTGTAAATTAAATAAATTTCCACGAAGTTAGGAGACATTAGCGTGACCTCTTCAGGTCGTCACCGCCTGCAGAGCAACTTAAAACTGATTGGAAGTGCTCTGAATTATCATCATATGAAAGGATATGCAACAGACAAGATCACGTATTCCTTCTAGTCTATTGTATTACTAACATTCTCTATAAATACTATTATGACATGAAGTCTTCAGAATTGTCTGATTTATTCCTGAATTCTTTTGTTGCAGCTTCCTTGACGCATCGGTTTAGTGTGTCTATTTCGATTCTTGCCCAATGTTTTCCTTCTTTCTATAGTCTTGAAAGGACGAAGACTGAGGCCAATAGGTATCTCCTGTCTTTGTGAAAATCATCTTTCATTTTTGTTAGCTTCATACATCAAGTGATTTCATGCCTTGTCTGGAGCAATTTCCATATCAAAATATGAATCTCGTAGTTCGTGATAACTTTCCAGATTAACAATCACCCAGAGGTCTAATATTTCGAAATGGTTTCGTACTTTTGGCTCAAACTCACTTGAACTCGATCATGTAATGAGAACGATGTAAGAACAGTGTTATTAAAATTATATTATTTTTGAATTTGTTAAAATATTTGATGATATGAAATATATCATTGGGAACCGTGATGTAGGTTCGGTTACAGGCTGACATGAAAGCTTCGTTTATAGTTATTTATAATAAGTCGATCCAACCAATTGCCAATTGAAAAACTTTTTTAAGTGATGGATTGATCTTGAGAGAGTTGCAAAAAAACTTCTTACCTCTAGTTCTATGCGATTGAATTCATCAAAACACGCCCATGCACCGGACTGCGCCAAACCTTTCAAGAATTTGCCCATTGCTTTGTAATCAAGGCCATCTGAACAGTTGAACACAACACACTGAAAACGAGAAAAAGAAATCAATCGCATGAGTTAAAAAAAATGATATTTAAAAAAAAAACAAATTGGTATTTAGATGAAAAGGTTTTAATAAATCGTAGATGTTTGGAAGGCCCTTTTTAGGGTTCTAGTTTTGGGGGGTTGTTTTCACTCATACTTATCCCAAACAAGACAGTGCCACTATGGTGGACTCTACAGTGAAGGCGTGGGGTTTTGTTATTTGTCGATTTAGTGACGAGTATTTACATCGAACGGTCACCACTGCTAGAATTTGCCGGAGCACATTCCATGAAGCTGCTTATAAAACAGGTTGAGAGATTGTAGCAAAATAGTAGCGATGGGACAGCGGTTTGAGATTGATTGAATGTACAGACCTTATTTGGAGACTCTTTTTTGGACTCTGTCGAATAGAGAGCGATTAATCATTAATGGATTAGCCCGTATGTGGCAACGGTATTCCATGAGCGAACCTTTTAGGAAGAGTCAGTTTTACAGAAGAATTTTTAGGAAAAAAGGTTTTAAGGGATATACGTGTGTGAGAGAACGCGAGAAATTGTTACATAATGAACACAAACAAAATAACAAATTTAAAAAGTTCACAGAAGAGGTATTTTATATATTTTTTAAAATGGAAGTTTGAAAGATAGGGAAACATAAAATCTTTGTTCATATTTTCATAATTCTTGCAAAGCAAAAGAGTATATATATATTATTCCTTAATTGGAATTCATTTTTGAGATGAGCATTATGTATTAATTTATTTTTATTTCGGACTATTATTCTATTATAATAATAGTCCGAAATAAAAATAAATTAATAAAGCAAAAGAGGTTCGATTATTCGAGATATATGAGTCGATAATGAACAAATTATCAATAAATCTATATGCATTAGTATATATTTTTCTATTATATCAATATCTTTTCCGCTTAAAATCCTATTATGTTTTATGACAACTGTTATTGATTTCGATCTTACCTGCTTTGCAACGGCTTTTGCAAGGTCTTTACATGTTTCCGTCTTTCCAGTTCCGGCGGGTCCTTCCGGTGCTCCACCTAGATTCAATTTCAAAGCGTTCATCAGTGTCCTACAAAAATAATCATAATAAATTTTATACTACTTCTACTGTACTAATTTGTAATAAAATAAACAATAAAATATTCGAAACCTTTTAAAAAGTAAAGCATTAAAGTCTCTTCATTTGCATAAAAATCAGATTCTCTTAGAGATAACTATGATCGTTTATTAAATTAGATTAAATTATAGGACTACTAGGAATCATAACGAGAAGTCATTATTAGGTTCACCAGAAACACTGACATATGGATGGTTACACCAGCAAATACTTACTCTCTAAATAAAGAATTTCTAGCCTCTAATAGTATCCGCACTGGCAGTTAATTTCTAACCACTGTGTAATAACCGCAGTGCTGTACCCCTGCGTTTATTTTACAAGTACTTTAATAGAATCTGCTCCGATCAACTCCTTGTGTTGGTGCTCCTTAGCGTAAATATCCACTTATAAGCAGCAACATCTCACCTTTTCATTTTAAATGTCCCCAGATGACAGAGTTTCTTTCCTCGAATTGCTAGACTTTAGAACTATTTCCGTTTCCTGCTTCCCAGCCTCTAATATACAGAAGTTTAAATGTTGAATAAAAGTTTAAAAGTGAATAGTATCAGTAAGTAAAGAATAAAAGTGAATAGTATCAGTAAGTAAAGAATTGCCTTTTAGAAAGGTTTTATTAACTGTAAAATACACGTACGCTCTTGAAAGGATCGAGCGGGAAAATGAAACAGAGGGCGCTTTTATTATGAATGTCAATCCCAAGGGGGATAACTCTTAACAACAAATTAAATCATAACATTTTCCCCGTCCTAAAGTATTCAAGTAAGGGGTAATTAATTATAGACAAATTTTTTTTTTTTTTTTTTTTTTTTTTTACAATCACATAAGAATCATTTTATTTACAGATAACATATGAACCCAAACTGCAGTTTTTTCAGTATTTAGTCACAAAATCCTTATATTTACTAGGGAATTGTCGAACTCGGGACGACCTCCGCACAGATTGGCAGGAATGCTGATTTTCAGTATTATTTTTTAGTGAAATCTGATTTTCTTCAAGATCAGACGATTGATTTTTGTCTTCCTCATGACCAATGTTTTCATTAGTAGAAGGTTCAAATAAAGTCTCTGAAGTAGTAGGATTATTATTAGAGTTTTCTTCATTTGATGAGTTTGGAGCTAAGTCTCGAACGTTGACAGTGGTTTCAGTACCAGAAGGTAGTTGAACATAAGCGTAGTGGGGGTTGACATCTATTAGGGTGGCAGGCGTTACAGGAGGGTCATGTTTACTTGTTTTAGTGTGGTTTCTAATATATATTGGGCCTGGTTTAACCCAAGAAGGAATTGAAATTCCGGAAGCAGATTTACGACTATATTTAAATAGTCTATCATGGGGAGTCATATTAGTGGCAGTACAAAGTAATGATCTAATTGAATGAAGTGCGTCCGGTAGTATGTCTTCCCAATAAGGTAGTTTCATTTGATTAGAATGTAATGTTGTTTGAATGGCCTTCCATAAGGTACCGTTGAGTTTTTCAATCTGTCCATTACCTTCAGGATGATATCTACTTGTTTTAGAAGTAGCAATTCCTTTTTTGTGTAAAAAATCCTTTATTTCTCTTGCTAAGAAATCAGAAGCACGGTCAGTATGTATCATGTCAGGCAAACCAAAAATTGAAAAGAGTTTGTTTAGACAGTGGACAATGTCATATCTCTGCAAGGAAAAGCGAAAGGAAAACGGGAATACTCATCAATTAGAGTAAGTAGATATTTGTTGCCATGTATAGAAGTAGGTAGAGGGCCTTTAAAATCAAGATTTAATCGTTGAAAAGGTAATATGGCTTGAATGAGAGTCCCTCCATTGGTATTGGCGAATTTGGGTTTCAGTAATTGACAGGATGAGTAAGAGTCAGTAATATTCTTAATTTGATCCAAAGTAAAAGGGAGGTTCCTCGTTCTTATAAAATTGCTTAGTCTTGAAACACCAGGATGACATAATTGTTTATGTAAATCACGAAGATCTTGTAGATTGTAAGTAAGAGCAGAGATGCGAGAGAATGTGTCAGCAGCAATATTTTCAGGTCCAGGTCGATAAACTATAGTGAAATTGTATTGGGATAATTCTATACGCCAACGACATATTTTGTCATTCTTAATTTTTGATTTTCTTTTATTGTCGAATATGAAACTGATGCTCTTCTGATCTGTGATGACTTTAAAGTGCCTGCCGAGTAGAAAATGTCGCCACTTACGGAGAGCTTCTACAATAGCAGCTGCCTCTTTTTCTACTGCATGGTGCTTAATTTCGTTAGTATTGAGAGTTCTTGAAAAAAATGCAATAGGACGACCTTCTTGATTTAGTGTTGCAGCAATGCAATAGTTACTAGCGTCCGTTTCTACTTCAAATTCTTTATTTGGATCTACTGTTATTAAAGTGGCGTCTTTTAGATCATTTTTCAATGTTTGAAAAGATTTTAATACAGATGGAGGTAGTGGAAATTCTTTGTTTTGATTTAGTAATAAAATTTTATCAGAAAATTTTTTAATGAATTTGCAGTAATAGGAAAACATTCCAACTATTCTTTTTTGAGATTTAAGATTCAGCGGAGGTGGCATTTCGAGTAATGGTTTTAGTCTTTGATAATCGGGAGCTATTTGATTATTTTCTATGGTGTAGCCGAGTAGAGTAATAGAACTAGAAGAAATGATGCTTTTATTTTCATTTAAAGTGATGTTATATTGTTTAGCAATTTTGTAGAATTTTTGAAGATTGTAATCGTGTTCTTCTTGATTTTTTCCACATATAGTTACGTTATCAACATACACAAAGGTATCGGTTAGATTTTCTTTTTCTATAATATAGTCTATGCTCCTCTGGAAAGCACTTACTCCATTGGTGACGCCAAAAGGAAGACGAGTAAATTGAAAAAGTTTGCCACTTACTTCAAACGCAGTGAATTTACGATCAGCATGATTTATAGGTATTTGGTGATAAGCAGATTTTAGGTCGAGAGTAGAGAAGATGTTATATTGAGCGATGTCGTCTACCATCTTATTGATATTAGGCATTGGGTAAGCGTCTAGTTCCGTGAATCTATTAATGGTATCGCTGTAGTCGACTACCATTCTTTTCTTATGATTCTCATTCGAAGTTACAAGAACTTGCGCTCGCCACGGAGATATCGAAGGTTCAATTATGCCTTCTTTCAACATTCTAGCAGTCTCTTCTTTTATGAATTTGTTGGCGGCAAAAGTGTAACATCGGGATTTTGTCGCAATAGGAGTAGTATGAGGAGAAAGATTAGAAAAGAGAGGAGGGGGTGGAACGTTTATGGTAGGAAAAAAATCATTCGTGTTTATAGCTCAAATTATAAGTTTGTCTCTAGGACCGTCGAATTTAAGTGTTACTTTTTTATATTTTTTTAAAATATCTTTTCCGATTATTAAATCAATGAAAAGGTTTTCAATGATTTCAATTGTTATTCCAGAATGGGTTTTATCTTTCAGTATTAAATCCACGACAGCTTCGCCAGTTATTTTAGCATGTTGATCGGAAGCAGCCAGAGCTATAGTTTTGTTTTTAGGTATTGTGAAGAGTTTAAGTTTTTTAGCAGTATTTTCATTAATGAATGTTTTTACACTGCCGGAGTCCACCATAGCGTTCACGAAGTGCCCGTTAATTTGGCATTGAGTGAATGTGACATCTTTGGAGTTAGTTCCTAGTCAGGATAGAGAAGGTGAGGGGTAGTCAGAGTCGTCATAAAGAACAGCAGTATGAGTGTTAGAAATAGAAGATTTACACACTTTAGCCCAATGACCATTTTTTTTGCATTTTTTACATTCGGCGTTTCGTGCAGGACATAAATATCGAGGATGACGTGATTTTCCACAGAAAAAACAAACCCCTTTTGGATGCATATTTTCTTTAGTCACAGCTATACGATTGTAGCCCGAAGGATTATTTGTAGCTGCTACAGTAAAGTTATTTGCGTAGCTTATCGAATGCTTTTCTGCTTGTTCAAGAGATCTGGCCGTGGCATATGTGTCTTGTAAAGTCAGGATGGGTTTTTCTAACAGTCGTTGTCGGATGGACGAAGAAGAAATTCCGCCGATGAAAGCTTCCCGAATGTATTGATTTTTGTTTTCTTCAGCAGAAACCGCTTCGAAGTTACATGTTTTGGCAAGCATTTCCAATTGTAGTATGAAGGCATCTATATTTTGTGTTGTTTGTTGCTTCGTCGTCATCAATCGATATCTATTATAAACAATATTTTCAGGTTTTAAATAAGCGGCGTCCAATGTTCTTAATGCACTATCGTAGTCGGTTTTATCGCTTATTAAATCGAAAACAGAGGCTGAAATACAATTGATCAAGGCAAAGAAATTATCTGAAGTGTTTTCGATTAATCCGTTATTATGTGAGCGGATATAATTCTGGAGGGTTAATTTCCAATGCCTATAGGATTTTTCGGAATTAGGGCATGTAGGTTCCACCTCGAATCTGTCGGGACGTAAGATTCGATCCATTATTTTTTTTTTTTTATACAGTTAATAAAATTGAAGTGAATAGTATCAGTAAGTAAAGAATTGCCTTTTAGAAAGGTTTTATTAACTGTAAAATACACGTACGCTCTTGAAAGGATCGAGCGGGAAAATGAAACAGAGGGCGCTTTTATTATGAATGTCAATCCCAAAGGGGATAACTCTTAACAACAAATTAAATCATAACAGTAGACAGACGTATTTCTGCTCAACTCCCTGTTTAGTGTGTCTCTATAAACAGACTCCATAATTCACATTAATTCACTGCAAATGATTCTACAAAGAGTTGAAGAAATCAATACCAGCAACAGAGTTGAAACGCCAAAATACTGATTTATAATGATTTATCATTTATGACGGTAATTTCACTAATTTTTCTGGCATAGACAGCCTAATACCGATGAATTATCTTCCATTGAACTATTTAACACGTTTTCCATGCACTTCTGATAATGAGGTTTTACCTCGAAATATTTAAATAGTGCAATTACACTCTATAAATTGCGCATGAAGTATTGAATAATAAAATAAAATTATTACACACAGGTACCGTGAAGAAAATAGAGAACATCACGTTACAATTGTTGGATATTTTGAATTGACTGTAAGTACTGATGTATACTGATTCACTTTTTGCTATTATTTATGATGGCAAGTTCACTAATTTCGCTTGCATAGAAAGCCTAATACCAATGAATTCTCTTCCAATAAACTACTTCACACATTTTCTAGGCACTTGTGATCAGGAGGTTCAACCTCGAAATATTCCACATTAGAAGCGATCTTCACTATAAATTTAGCATAAAATAGTAAATGATAAAATAAAATTACTACACACAGGTATCGCAAAGAAAACAGGGAACATCACATTAAAATTGTAGATATTTTGAATGCTTTCTTATTCTTAAATAGAATGTCTTATCTTACCTGTAACATCGATCTGTAAGTGGAGTGATTACCAATCGACCTGTGTTGCCCAGGTATTCGTAGGCGTAAGCTACGGTGGTCACCACCATTCGAGCCAGGACAGACTCTTCTTCCCAATAGTAACGGAGTTGACAAATCCATGAAAAATCCTGAATGTTATTCGTTTCCGATGTTTGCAATTGCGTTACAATGTCACGTGCTAAATGCATATAAAAATGTAGTATATGATTAAATATAAAATCTAAGCGTATAATCAATTTCATTGTATAGTGCTGTAATATCCACATTTTCTACATTCTGCATATGCATGGTTCATTGTTTGTTTTTTCTTGCAATTCATTGTGTTTTCTTTTTGACGGATTAATGATCGAACGTTCAGTTCGAGTGTAAAAAGAAATTTGCTGTAGTATCGATGTTTTCGACTTCCATAAGTAATCTTCAGGCGAGTAGTGAATTAAAAATTGCGTTGGTAAATTTATTGAACAGTCGATAGAAGTAAAAAAAACAAAACCAAATTTCTTTTTACACTCGAACAGAACGTTCGAACATTATCCCGCCAAAAAGAAAAATGAATGCAAGAAAAACAAACAGGAATTATTTTTGCTCTTCAATAAAACATTCCTTAAAGAAAAAATGCTGCCCAAATATATATATATATATATTCAATTCCAAATTTTTACGACGACCAAATATATAGTAATTGTCTATATTTTTTTTTTTTTTTGAGATAAGTTGTTTTTCATTGATTGAGATTGTCGGACTGACTTCCTCATCTTGGTTGTTATTGTCACAACGTTTCGGCCGTGACAATAACAATAAGGTGAACGGTTTGTTAGGAGTCTCGAACCCAACCCTTTATTATTATTACGGGGGTACCGTGTTCGGACTCCAGCTAGGCTTTGGGACATAGTTGCTGATTCTCTGTTTTTCAATGTTACTTTTTCACTGCCTTCGTTCAGGATTGAACTCAGCACCTCTGGGTAACTGTAAACTTTGATACAACGTCTAGGACCACTCGGCCATATGTCACTAGGACAATTCTTAGTTGGTTTTTGTTAATGTTAAACCTATGTTGTTATTCAAGGTTTTCTCTCTCTATCAGAGGTGTCCAAATTGCATTCAGCTCTATGCTTGGTTTGCTCAGTAGGTTGTTATGTCCGAGCATGTGAGCTATTTCTTTAAGTTTTCTCACTTTCCAGTGGGTCTCTCTGTTTATTATTTTTACTTCATCCCATAGGGGGCGATGATCCCCCCTCTCCATCCAGACATGGTTGGCTATACCCGATTTTTCCGTCTCCCCTTTAGTTACCGCTTTTCGGTGTTCTTCCACCCTTACTTTAAGGGGGCGGCATGTTTCACCCTTGTAAACCTTTCTGCAACTGCATGGGATGGAGTATATGCAGTTTTTTGTCATGTTCTCATCCATGCGGGGCTTCACTCGTACCAGGTGTCGTCTGATTGTTGACTCGCTTTTGAATACCGTCCTGATGTTGTAGGGGGCACATATTCTCTGAATCTTTTCGGAGATGCCTCGTATGTATGGTAGGCAGACCGTTGGAGGTTTTTGGGTTTCATTCTCCTCTCTTATACTATTAACACGTCTGGTGGATAGTATGCTATCGGGGTAGTTGTTACGACGGAGGGTATTCTTCAACCTGACCATTTCTTGGTGGTATGTAATGGTGTCGCTACTTATTGTCGCTGCTCGATGTTGTAAGCAGCGTGCGATTCCATGTTTGATACTGTATGGGTGATGGGAGTTGAAGTTTAGGTATTGTCCGGTGAAGGTAGGCTTGCGATATACGGATGTCTTAAACCCATGCTCTGTGCGTGATATGAGTATATCAAGGAAGCCTAGCTGGAGTCCGAACACGGTACCCCCGTAATAATAATAAAGGGTTGGGTTCGAGACTCCTAACAAACCGTTCACCTGACGAAGGCCGGAGGGCAAAACGGCCGAAACGTTGTGACAATAACAACCAAGATGAGGAAGTCAGTCCGACAATCTCAATCGACCAAATATATATATATATATATATATATATATATATATATATATATATATATATATATATTATATATATATATATTTTATATATATATATATATATATATATATATATATATATATATATTTGGTCGTCATAAAAATTTGGAATTGAAAATAAGTTTCTGAAAGTTAAGAGGATTTACTAAGATTTTTAAAAAGCTCAGTTTTAAGAATTAAAAATTGATATTTCCTAGAACAAAAAGGAATTAAATAAAACTAATTTAAATATTACTTTTTTCGGGATACAAGTTACAATATGGAAAATTAATAATAAAGGATTTTTACAGTTAGCGCCCTCTATACCAACAAGAAACTAATAGTGTTAGCTGTTGTCTACTCAAACGAGACATTTTTTTCTGGAATTGATTATATAATGTTATAAATTGAATTTTTAAAAATTCTTAATGCTGCAATATTTTAAGTCATAAATTTATTATATTTTTTACTAGAATATCTTGTCATTTTCTTTTCCAGATTTAACAACTAGTTCTTTACTTTTCCATGTTTAAGCTTAACAATATTGCTTTTCATGCTCGCATTTTTCTATTGCAATCCATGATTTTTCCAGGCTTCTAGTAAATTAACTTGTTCTTTGTTTAATTTCAGTTTTATTTTTACCCCGATTAAACATAACATACACCTATGTAATAACAATGTACGGCACTCGTCTGTTTTCAATAAAATCCCCCACTTATCTCCCTTTCATTCTTTCATTCTCTCTGTTTCACTTGTTCTCTTTTCGCTAGAGCGGTGAATTGGTAGCAACAGTAGTCGCTGAAGTTACATGGTTTCCATGGAAGCCAGTCATAAAAACGGCGCTCGCCTCCTTACGTTTTTTTACGATTTTGAACACCAGTAAATTTATTATAACATTTGTTTTACTGAATGAAAACTGAAAATTTTTTCTCACAATATAGCTCAGAATGTGAGCTATAAACTGAATAACAAGAAATATTACGTAGGTATGACTTTCTTAGATTTCAAAACTCGATATTATGACCACAAAAGTACATTCAACAATAAAAAACACTGTATGAAAACAACGCTAGCAAATAAATACTAGGAACTCAAGGAAAGTGGGCATCGGTAGTCGAATGGAAAATAATAAGACAGCCTACCACGTGTAGGGACCTAGACGACCCATGTAGATTATGCCTTCATGAAAAATTTGCTATCCTGCATTTTAAAGAACCCCAACATCTATTTAACTGTAGAAGAGAAATAGCGAACAACTGTGTTCACAAGATAAAATTTACTCTAGTATAGCGATACAAAATAGTTTTAAAACTAACAAAAACAGTAGAAAATAAACAAATAAATAAATTAAATAAATATGAATATACATAAACGATCACACACATATATGTATGTATATATATATGTGCATATATGTATGTACATATATATATATTTATATATAAACTAACATAAAAAAAACCTAACCTAGATTTAAAACAGGTCAAGAAACTAGATATCCAGGCTAAATAGGGCACACACAAAGGAACAGGTCAACCAGAGGTCAAATAGGCCTTTGTCCGATAGCTGCATGTTCATTGACTGATAGGAAGGGCGCGGTGGATACTAGAAAGCTGATTGGCTAACTAAAATCTCAATAGAAGGTGCGTATATAAAAACGACAGACAACCACAAAATTCGCGCATAAGTCTGAAGAGTCCTAGAGTGGATGAAACGCGGTATATTCAGTGTAGCTTAACCGCCATATATATTTTATAACTTACTAACTAGCTCTACCTACGTATTGAGCACTTTTGAAACTTTCATATATTAATTTTATGTGAGTAAATGAAGTAGTTATGTATATATATATATATATATATATATATATATATATATATATATATATATATATATATATATATATACAAATTGGCCTTCCCCGTTATATCTATCTCGTTTTTTTAATTTTTTGTTTGGGGTTAGCTGAAAGAGCAAGTGTACATAATCAAACCAAGAAATTTAGAAGAACTTGAAGGGCGAATACGTTAATTTATGACTACCGTCCCGCAAGAGTTTCTTGTGAAATCGGTTAATGTAATTCCTGGTTAACTTGAAATGCTGATGACGAATGGAGGTGCCTATATTGAATTTTTAATAAAATTCCATGCATTATATTTTCTTTTCATATTCATTAATTGTATGAATTATATTTCAAAAATAAATTGCATGCATGTTTTTACTTTTCAATCAATATGTATAAAGAGTCATTCTAAAACTAAGGTTTCTGTTTATAACTCAAAAACTAAAACGTTGAAAAGTTACTATTAAAACGACTGATATTTTTGCTCCAGAATTGATTTTTCTATATAGATGCCACCATTCTCAATGCACTTTTGCCAGTCTCTTTTGATGCCTCCATCGTAAAATGATGGTGCACACTTAGTCACTCAAATCAGCTTTCGTAAATACTCATATAAATCATTGGAGTCCTGAAATTGGGCCTAAATAACATTGCATCTGAAAAACGATGTTTGATTTTAAATAGCCACATTTTATTCTTCTTTGTTCTGTTTTTTTTTTGTAAAAAAATAATCATTTCGTTTTGATTTCATTCTAAAACTATTTATTTCAGCTAGAAAAATTGCCAAAATAGATATATTTTCTATTTATAACCTAAACAGATAAAAGTGTAAAATAATTCACCAAGTTCTCAAAATTGAAGATGATAAAATCAATAGAGACATCGACCGAAGTGATATGAAATCAAAAACAACGAAGATGAGAAGAGTAATCCTAATAAACGATGAAGTAATGTTCAAAGCTTATCTATGAGAGTGAGATGCAGGTAATATATGAGATGAGACCGAATATTGATTCCATCGTATTGATTGATTTGATTTGATAACTTTTTATTACATTAATTTTTACTAATATTCGCGAAAAAAATTACAGACATACCCGGAAGTGAATAAAAGTCTTCTTACCGTGAACGTCAAGGACAATCAGTGCACCAAGTGTGATTCGCGCCATTTTAGACAGTTTCCGACGCACCATTTCGACAACATCTTCGATGTGACGTTTGCATCTTTCGGCCAAACTTTCTATTTTGCCCGTCTGTAATGCCTGAGTTTGTGTTGGTTTATTGGTTTGCGTGAAAAAGTAATAAAATTGATAAAAGTAAACATGACAAAGTCCACTTTAAAGAAACGTTTTCTCATCTTTTAAATATAAAATTCTAAAATCAAGGAATAAAAGAAAAATCAGAAAAAGAAGTTAATCGATGGTTTAGGTGTCTTGAACTAGAACGAGGTATGACTGGCTTCGAAACCCAAATATATTTTGTTTCTGGAAATAGCAGATCGTATTTTTCTTTTTTGTTAGCTAGTAATGCTTACAGGGAGATAACTTAGATCCGGTCGAAGTGCTATTTATATAATATAAATCTGAATGTGTGTGTGCATGTGTGTGCGCGTGCGTGCGTGTGTGTGTGTGTGTGTGTGTGTGTGTGTGTGTGTGTGTGTGTGTGTGTGTGTGTGTGTGTGTGTGTGTGCCTGGTCACGAATAGGCTCCTATATGGTTGACTATTTTAAAAATCTGATTACATATAATGATAGAAGATGTATCGAGACACATGAATGCGTATGTTTGATCTGGCAGAACGGTGGTTCATTAAAATTGTGGGGTCTGCGTTCGCGCCTGGTCCACAAAGAATCCAAATAAAAAATTTAAAAATTAAAAAAAAACGTTTACAAGTGTTTTTGATACAGATGTACATAATACTTTGATAAGTATGTTTCAACTTAAATAGGGATGGTATAATAAAATTGTGGGGTCTGCGTTCGCGCCTGGCCTCCATAGAATGGAAATAGGCACAAACGTTAATAAAAACTTTTCATATATATCTGCGTAAGTATACTTTGATAATTATGTTTCAGTTTGAAGAAATATGGTATAATAAAATTATGGTGTGTTCGTTCGCGCCTGAGCTCCATAGAATGGAAATATGTCACAAAGTTTAACAAGGTTTTTTAATATAGATCTACAGAATATTGTGATAAGTGTTTCAGTGTGAATCTATTTTATTTTTACTTTCATCATATTTTACTTTGGTTTTGATACCCCCAAATTCGAAGCTGTCTCTTTATAACCCTTCCTTTTCATAACCTATCATACTTTCATAAATAAGAGTCCATTTTCTGTAGGCTGTTTTTGAACCCAGTCAACGACGGGTACTTTTGCCAGTATATATATATATATATATATATATATATATATATATATATATATATATATATATATCACAGCAAATGCTGTAGTGCACCAGTCTATATGCAGATCATCATTGTCTTATTAGACAGAAGGGCGTGATATATATATATATATATATATATATATATATATATATATATATATATATATATATATATATAGTAACAACGTAAAACTCAAAACTATATTTTCGGTGATATTTCTATGTAACTTTACTCTTTATCTCCTTACTTTATTCTCTCTCTCTCTCTCTTTCTCTCTCTCTCTCTCTCTCTCTCTCTATATATATATATATATATATATACACACACACATATGTATATATATACATATGTGTGTGTATATATTAATGGTTGTATACGTTGGTTTCCTAGATGTAAATCCAATGAAACCCGCGTGATTATTAAAGAGTGCTAAATGAGGGGCAGAGCTGGTATATAGTCTGTTTATTATACAAACATTATTGGTTACATATTTGCATACATGTTTAAGTGGAATCCTGATTCAAAGATATCATCAGACAAAAAAAAGAAGCGATACTTAAACGATCGTCAAGATTGCATTTTTTATAAGATATTCGGGTGCGGTTTACGCTCTGGGAGAAAGTGGGGTGTATACTCTTTGAATGTGAGCAGTAAGGGTTTTTGAAAGAGTTGTGGTAAAGGAAAGAGGTGGGAATTAGGGGGGGGTGAAGGAAGAAGGAGAAGTACGATCCTGTGTGGTTAATCTGCTTCAGAGGGGGGTATTGGTGTTTATTAGCCTACGTTTTCATTTTTATCTGAAGTAATAGAGCCTTTGGTGGTGTATCAGTATTCATTAAAAATAACATACCCCAGAGTCAAATTGAATTAAAAACAAATTTGCAAGCAGTTGTCATAAGAGCAACTTTACACAAACCGATAAGCATTTGTTCTTTATACATACCTCCACATGAACAAATAGATGAAAATGAATTGGAGAACTTAATAGAGCAAATACCCAAACCTTTTATTTTCCTAGAGGTACTTAACTAGTCACAATACCTTATGAGGATACAAGGAAACGGATAGAAAGGGAAAGAAAATTGAAAGTCTAATAAATAAAAATAATCTATGTTTGTTCAACCAAAAAGAAGCCACTCACATCAATCCAACAAATGGATTGCTTAGTTCGTTTGATTTAACTATATCCCCCCTTAAATAAAATAATTGAATAAAAAACAAATTTCATTCCTGTGAAGTATGTGATTGCTTACATAGACGTAACATTTGCTGTGTAATGTGCACTCTGTTGCCAAACTGCAAAATCCAAACTTGGCACTCTGTTGTCAAACCTTCTAACTATAAAATTTAACTTGAGGAACTTAAATCAGACAAAATAATTTTTTAATACATGGCCAATATACCTGTGAACCAAGTGCAAGTAACATTTGCCTAGAACATTTATTGTGTCATATGCAAAAATACTGAATACAAAAGAACTTTAATAGAACATACAAATATCTATGTATCTCATATAGAGTTCAAGTGTGAGCCACAGGTAGGAAGCCCTTTGATTTCGGATATCTGGATTTTTCTTGGAGTGTATTCGATGATGCCTGTGGTAGTGATCACTACCCAATCGTTCTCAAAAGCCATGAAAAAATATTTGAACATCCACCAAGATGGAAACATAATAAAGCCAACTGGGAAAAATTTAAGAATCTCTACTCGGAACAATTGACAGAAAACAATATCGATACAGTTGAAACATTTGCACAAACATTAATTTTAATAGAAGAGTCCATTCCCAAAACACTACTTCAAGAAAAAAGAATAGACCATGGTTTAACAAAGAATGCAAAGAATCAATAAATCTACGAAAAGCAGCATTAAGAAAATTTAATAAAGAACCAACAACAAGCAACTTGATTGAATACAAATTACATAAAGTAAAATCACGCAGAATAATAAAGAAAGCCAAAAAAGAATGTTGGCAAGAATATGTCAGCAAGATCAATGTTTTCACTAAATCAAAGATAGTTTGGGAAATGGTTAAAAAATTTCTGGAAAACATAACCCGATACCAATTAAACATCTTTTTACTGAAAATACCAAAATAACAGAAACTAAGGCTATAGCGAACAAATTAGTCAAAACATTTTCAGAGAACTCTTCTTCAAAAAACTATAACAAAGAATTCCAAACCATCAAAAAAAATATCGAAAAGTACAAGCTATACTTGAATTCCAAAAACTTTGAAGAATATAATAAACCTTTTTCAATAAGAGAATTGGAAAATTTCATAAACAAATCACACAACACAGCCGTAGGATCAGATGAGGTCCACTATAGTTTTTTGAAAATATTTCCAAAAACTTCAGTGGAACTTTTACTAAAAATCTACAATGACATCTGGATGAAAAAGAAGTTCCCAGAATCTTGGAAACATACAACAATTATTCCAATACCAAAACCAGGAAAAGATTCTTCAGATCCTGGAAATTATCGACCAATTTCACTAACAAGTTGTATGTGCAAAACATTAGAGCGAATGGTAAATCATCACCTAATTTGGTATTTAGAAACAAACAAACTAATAACCAATGCACAGTGTGGTTATCGTAAAAATCGTGGATGTCTTGACTATTTGGTCAACTTAGAATGCTATGTCAGAGAAGCCTTCATAAGAGGGGAACACGTCACAACTGTCTTTTTCGATCTAGAAAAAAGCTTATGATACTACCTGGAAATTCGGAATTATGAAAGATCTATTCGACTTTGGACTTAAAGGTAGACTTCCTGAATTTATTCAAAATTTTTTAACGAACAGAACCTTCAAGGTACGTATAGAGTCTACTCTAAGCAGCATAAACAAACAGGGAGAGGTGTGCCAAGAAAGTAATAAAGAACGCAAGAGAGTTGTATGCTCAGTCCGTCAAGTCCAAAGTAGCTGAGCAGCGGCTTGGTTCCCACCAGTTTTGGCAAATTGCAAACAGAATCCTGAACAGAAGCGTGTGCTCTATCCCAACTATCATCAATTGACCTGAGTTAATCTCGTCAGCATCAGACAAAGCCAAACTCTTTGCCAAGAACTTTACAGCCAATTCTACCCTTTGCGACTAAGGCTGCCAACCCCCAATATTTCCTCCTGTATCAGAAAACACACTATATGATATACAAATATCTGTACGTGATGTTGCCAAGCTAATCAAAAACCTTGATTCCAGTAAAGCAACCGGCCCTGACGGTATTCCAATTATAGTACTCAAAAGACTTCAACCAGAACTAGCACCCATACTTACAAAACTGTTTAAACGTTGTCTTAAGGAAAATTAATTCCCATCACCCTGGAAAATCTCATCAGTATACCCTGTATTTAAGAATTCAGGTGATCGTTCATCCCCCTCTCAGTACAGGTCAATAAGTCTCCTGTGCGTCATGAGTAAGTTGCTGGAATCTGTGTTAAATAGAGAAGTAATCAACCATCTCAGCAAAAATAACCTTCTTAGTGACACACAATATGGTTTCCGTTCTGCTAGATCTACAGATGCTTGATAGGGTGCTTACACTTATATCTCATAGGATTAGCGAATCACTCGACAGAGGCAACCTTTCTAGGGAAATTGCTCTTAACATATCAAAGGCCTTTGATAGGGTATGACATAAAGGTTTACTTCACAAGATCTCCAGCTATGGTATAGCTGGAAATGTCTTCTCAATTATTAAATCATTTCTCTCTGATAGGTTCATAAGAGTAGTAGTTGATGGGCAAAAATCAGAAGCTCACGGTATAAATGCTGGAGTCCCTCAGGGGTCCATCCTGGGCCCAACTCTTTTCCTGATCTACATTAATGATCTTCCAAATCACATCCTTACATCATTCGTAGACATTTTTGCTGACGACACTACCATTTATGGTAGCACATCTAAGACAGTAAACGACCAAGTGCTCTCCGATGCTCCCTCCTCTGATCTTGATCACGTTGTACAATGGGGAAAGGAATGGCTGGTTACTTATAATACGTCTAAAACCAAGCTTCTATCTTTACATCATCAACGTTCTGATCCCCATCTGGCATCAATTAAAATGAATGGCTCTCGTCTTGGGGAGGCCTCAAGTTTTGACAGGCTTCTGGGCTTGACCTTTACTCCTGATCTTAAATGGAATACATACATCAAATCTGTTGCCAAGGCCGCTGGAAAAATGGTCGGATCCTTCTATCGATCCAGTAGATATCTCACTGCTGATGCAATTCTCTATCTATATAAGAGCCAGATACGTCCATATGGGCAGGAGCTGCTAGAAAAGACTTGTCCTGTCTTGATAGGGTTCAAAATAGACTTCGTGGCCTGGTGAGAGATGTCCTTTTCTCTTCGCTGCAACCTCTATCTCACAGAAGAGATGTTGCGAGTTTGTCTCTGCTTTATCGTTATTTTCATGGAAAGTGTTCGACTGAGCTTCAATCTATGGTCCTCCCTCGCCAAACCTTCACAAGAAACACTAGACTAGCTGAAAACATTATCAATAATTTTCCCCACTCTTTATCTGTGCCTAAACCTAAACATAGATTTCATGATCAAAGCTTCTTTCTTAGAACTGCACACCTGTGGAATTGTCTTCCGTTTTCCTGCTTTCCAGCTCTCTATAATATGGTTTTCTTCAGGTCCAACGTGAACAAGTTTCTGATGAGCCGTTCCACTTAAGTTAACAAATTTACCGAACTTCCATTACTATCGATTACTATATTGTCCTTTTGACTATTCTACACTCTTTAACCCTTATCCTTGAGTGGCCTATCGGCCTTGATAAGTGGTGCCACCTATGTAAAAAAAAATATCTTAGGTTTTCATGGTTGTTTTTTTTCTTTTCTGGCTACGACTTCATTCTCCGTCTATTTATTGATAAGATTTATTCATTTATTTTATTCCTCGCTTTTTATTCGTTCATTTATTTCTCGTTTTCAAATCTATATATATAAAAATGTAAATTTGGTTCGTTCCAAACGAATAAAACCATATTTCTACGTTACCAATTTATTTGAAATTTTCAGACAACCCATCTTTAGAGTCGAGGCATGTTTTTTGTTGTTAAAATAAATTTACCTCGCGAATTATTAAAATATTAAATAAAATAAATATATTTTTTAACCGTGGTGCGAATCTGTTCTGTTGATAAAACTGAACTTCTGGTTCGATTCATTTCACAGCCACGAATTGACGAAAGATTTCATTTTCTGTTTAGTAAGTAAAAAAAAAAACAATTCATTGGTTTATCTTCCAAATTTTTTAATTTACACATTTTTTCTTTATTATATAAGGCCAAAAAAAGTTTGTCGCTTGCTTTTTGAGTTTTTTTTTTTGTTTGTTTGTTTTTCGATATAAGATTGGTTGGAATAAAAAAAAAACACGATTTAAAAAATAGCGCGGATCACTCTCTGCATTAGCACCGAAAAATGTTACTAAACATTTATTAATGATTTCTCACTTTTACAAACATTTGATTTTAAATTTCTTTTTAAATGACGACTTTTATCGAGTTTTTTTTAAATATCCCCCAATGGTGTTTATTAGCCCCTCCCTCCAAAAGTGATGTTTATTCCGGAAGCTGTTCTTAAGATTTGGAGGTTGGGGTGGGTGATTCCAAGGTGGACCTAATCTAAAAAAAAAAAAAAAAAAAGTTTTTTATGCGCACATAAGCAACTATTTTTTTATTAGCTTTTTTTTTACTTTTTTATTTAAAAATTAGTAAATTTCAATGAATACAATAATAAATAATTTATCATTAATATGTGTTTTTGGTGTTGTGTTGAATGAAACTTTTTTTTTCATTACAACAATAATGAACCAATTTAAATCTTCCGGCATGTGTTTAAGGTTTACGAAATTATCAATAAATCGTTTAGTTACTAAGCCAACGTCAGTAAATAAAAAATGTTACGTGCGCATGCATTAGCCTTGATTAGGGGGGGCTAAGGGAACGACTATTAAATAATTATTCTGGTCGCCATGGAACTCAACGCCCAAGGAGTACCTAAAGTGGCACTTATGCACTTGTTATCGTGCTATTTTTTAAAATAGTATTTTCATGTTAAATTCAAATTTTACAATATGTTTTTCTTTTATTAATTTGTTAAGTGAAAGTACAGATAACCCGGTCGGTTTCTAATGTGATGAAAATCTAGCCCCCCCCCCCCCAAAAAAAAGGGGTACTCTGGATAATAACAAAACATTAAAATTGCATCAGTCTCGAAAGATTTCTTCTCTACTGAACGAGGAAACAAACGGTGAAGTGTAGTTCACCTTCTGTTTCTCTCCCCCTCTCTCTTCTTCTCTTAATATCTCTCTCTATCCATCTCTCCCTTTCCCTCTCTCAATCTATCTTTCTCTCTATATCACCCTCTCCATCTCTCTTTGAGCCTCTTTCTCTCTCTAACTCCCTCTATCTCTCTCCTTTCCTCTGTCTCATCCCTCTCTGTTTCGAACTCTCCCCCTCTGTCTGTTTATCTATCAATCCCTTTATCTCTCTATCTCCTTCTCTTTCTCTATTTTCCTCTCACTTTCTCTTTTCTATCTATATATCTTCATCTCTATCTGTCCATCTCTAATCCCTCATACTATTTTAGTCTCCTTAATTAATTACAGTGAATAAGGCATTGTCAAAACATGGATAAATCCTATTTTAGTCACCTAATTTACTGACTGTGAGAATAGAAGTTATTTGGAAATTACTGCTACCTTGAACAGCACCAGAAGTAACTGGTAAAACCTTTCTAATTAAATTGATTTTGGCAGCCAGTTGGTAACAAAATGACATAGCCTTAGCCCTTGCTGCATGAGGAATACCTGCGACCTTGCTGCCAAGTAGAAGAATTATTTATTCTACTTTAAAACATTCAATTTTTCAAAAATCTCATGTTCGACATCTCCAAAACATCCAATATGGGGAAAAATATTGCAGAAATGCAAACTTATTGTTAAGGATGAATGCACAATGGTACGCAAAAAATCACTTGAGGCTCTTGGTCGATCCTTGCAAGATTTGCATGGCAATGTCAGACCATTTGGGAATGCAGTAATATTGCTTGCAGGAGATTTCAGACAAATGTTACCTGTTATTCTTCAATCAACACCAGCAGATGAAATAAATGCTTGCCTCAAATACTCTACTTTTTTGTTCCATGTGAAGACATTAAACTTAACTCAAAATATGCATGTCCCGTTGCCGACTGTTTGATCCTCACAAAAACTTTTGCATCACTTGTGGGAAATTGGGTACGAAAAAGTGCCAGCTGATCAGAGTTAAGGGCAAAATTCTTTGACTTTTAACTTCTGTAATTTCTGTAATTTTATTTCATCAAAAGAATAGTTAGTTTAAAATGTTTTTGCAGATATTCAAATTATAAGAATTCCATTTGATTGAGTGAATGAGCTATTTTTGCAGGTCAATACAAAGATGCCCATGAACTTAACGCTATTATTCAATGTAAAATTCCAAGTGAGGTAGTCAAATACAAATCCATCGACACTGTTGTGAAAGCAGATAAAGTGGTTAATTATCCAACAGCTATATTTGCCAGGGATGCCACCGCATGTATTGCAACTGAAATTTGGTGTACTAATTATCATGTTGTGAAATATAAACCAATCCAAGCTTTGCAATGGCACATAGCTTGCAGTAAAAAAAAAATTAACAAACAATATCATAGAAACAACAATCTTAACAGGACCTTTCACAGATGAATATATCTTCATTCCATGCATTCCTATGATTCCACCGGATACATCATTACACTTTAGCAAATTGCACTTTCCAATTTTATTGTCATTTGCAATAGCCATCAACAAAGCACAGGAACAATCTTTACAATCGTGGGCCTTACAGTTACACACTGACTGTTTTTTTCACGTGGACAATTTATATTACGTATTCAAGAGTCACCAAACCGGAAAATCTCTATATCAGCTAAGAAAATGGAACAACAAAAACTGTGTACCCATGCAAAATAGAAAATTAAACCTATAAGAAACATGCTTTTTCTCATTTTGGAACTTTTTCCATTGCGCCAATTTGAGCCACAGCAACGCGTGGCAGGGTACCGCTAGTTATTTATATATTCGTTCGTTTATTTATAAGATATATGGTCATATGTGTTGTATATGAAAGGGGATAGATCCCGGTAGTTAGAGAAACGAAGTAAATAGGATAGAAAATAATATTGGTTAAAGAGAAATGCTAGAATCGGACTCGGTGATCAAAAGTTAAAAATAATACATATTGCTATTTAGATGGTATGCGAGGAATGTAGAGAATTGTCTATTATATTAGGAATAACTGTACAACCAGTTAGGTCAGGGAGGTCAAATCGGGCAATGTAAATTAACAAATGCCTTTGTGTTGCCAAAACCGTGTTGGAGACATATGTACTATGCAAAATCCACGTGAAAAAACATTCACGCGTTTGAGCACGTTTGGACGTCACAAAGAAAGATAGTTCAATTTATTCAGTTAAGTTATGGTTCAGTTGAGATCAGTCTTCAGTTCAGTTGAGTGGACAGTTAGAGTTGGGAGAGTTGAGTTAGCTGAACCCCCTCTCATCAGCTAGGTGGAAAGAAAGACATGACAATGTAGAAATCTAACAGGTGTCGAATTCCCACTATCCTCATCACAAGCTGGAATTAATGTCATGTGTTTGTAAGCCTTTGTCTTGGTTGCTATTTCAACCGCAAGGTAATGTGTTTTGTCTTCGTCTTGTAAAAGAACTTTGTAAGAAACCCCTTCTAAAAGGTGTTGTCTGTATCCCCTCTTCAACAATGTATCTTCCCTCTGTGTTTTAAAAGATCGATCCATTTCACATCCCAATAGATTTCTCTTAGCCTTCTACTATAAAGATGAACTCACCAAGAAATTGTCGTCAACGCCGTCGTCACTGTGTAACTCGTTATCAACGACATCCCGTTAAATGTCTTCTCGTTCCCGATATGTACACCCGCTACACAAGTAAATCGATTTGGTATCGCACTATTCAATATATGGTTAATTGAATAAATATATAGATGCATTTATATAATTTAAATAAATGTGGTATATTGGGAGCAGAGTGAAAAATATAATTCCTAGTCTACCACTTTTTTAAATCATATAAATAAATATGTTTATTCAACTGACTGCTAATTTAACCATATAGATATACATCATATAAATAAACAAATAAATAAATAGATAAATAATTTGAAAACGAGAAATTAATGAACGGATAAAAAAGCGAGGAATAAAATAAATAGAGCTTAACAAAAAAGAAGGATAATGAAATCGCAACCAGAAAAAAAAAACAGCCATAAAAACATAAAATAGGAAAGTAGCAGCGATAAGAGTATACCTAAGATCATAGCGAAAACTTAGGCCAATAAAATACCACCAAGTTTAATAATACTAATACCGGGGTCGTACTTCCCCCTCTTCCTTCATATCTACTCCCACTTCTTTTGTTTACCACACTCCCTCCAAAAATCCCTACTGCTCACATTCACAAAGTATAGATTCAACTTTCTTCCCTAGCGTAAACCATACCCGAATATCTTATAAAAAAAAACAAATGTAATCTTTACACTCGTTTCAGTATCGCTCCTTTTTTGGTCTGATGAAGTGGTATCTTTGCATTGAGATTCCACTGAAACATATATGCACATATGTAACCAATAATGTCTATATAATAAACAGATTTTTATGTATATATATATATATATATATGTATATATATACTCTTTATTTGTTTGTACATAAACAGTAATATGTTGCTACACATCACGCACGCATACGAATACTATTCTTTAAACCCCCATCCTTTCCTATATCTCAACACGGACTCAAATCTACACCCATATTCGGTCTTATTTATATACAACCAAATCTTATTTTTCACAACATCTGACGTAACCTCCTGATCTTAACTCCCTGTGACGAAGAAGACCTGATATTTTTATTGCAAATTTTGATTTCGTATAAGCTGTATCGCCTGAAGAGGTCTCTACTTACTAGTAGCTAGTTGACTGAATGTGTAGCAATATATTAATGCTTATATAAAAACAACTGAGTATACTCTGCTCTACTTCGGTATTGAGCACACTTTATTGGTTACTTAACCTCTGGAAAATAATAATCTCAGGTTATATATATATATATATATATATATAGACAGAGAGAGAGAGAGAGAAAGAGAGAGAGAGAAAAAGAGAGAGAGCAAGTGATTAATAAAGCAGGTTTGATTGAATAGTGGCTCCGAGTTATCCTGTTTCGATCATTATTCAAGCACTTATGATCTTTTGATCGCCAGCAAGAGGTAGCTCTTTTGGGAAGAAGTTTTGGTGCTTTCATTTTTTATATACATACATACATACATACATACATACATACACACATATATTATATATTAGTGTTGGGACGATTAATCATAATCGATATTGGGAATCGGTATCGGAATCGGAAAAATATATGCCTATTTTCCGATGCCGACAACGATTCTTTTCATTGTTTCTGTTTGTTTTTGGTTAAAATTTATTTTTTTATAGCGCAAATTTATGATGTTATTTATTTGTTTTGTATATTTATCGTTCTTAACTGTAAAATATGTTTATTGTACTAGTAATAATATTAAATGCTATTTTGTTGATATAAAGTTGTATTTTTAATAAGTATTACTTCAAGTAATTGTAGTCTATTATGCAGTTATTTTTATACATAATTTTAGTATTAGTTTTTCGAATCTTATTTATTTCGGCTGATTGTAATGTTTTACTGCGCGAGATGTGGATAGATAAGTGAGACATCTAGAAAGAGTTGTCGTTGTGTGGCCAATTTAGGACATGAAAACTCGAAATCATATCATACAATCTATCAACCGAAACCAGAAAAATGTCAAGTAAAAGTGCTCATTTTCAATATCTTTTTAGGAGTTAACACCGGCAAAGCAACTCCCTGGGCTTTTGGAGATGTCTCAATTTCTCGAAGTACTTCCCCATGTTGGTTTTCGCGCTTAAAATACAACTATTTTTGTTTGGTGGATGGTAAGTATTTTCAAACAGAACACTCCCGTCCTCAAATCACCAATGTAACCAAAACCATTATTCACATTATTCTGTGGGTAGTGTTGCCTTATCCTCCTTAGTCATCGAGCCTTACACCACCAGATACGCATTTTTTCAGGCTTTTTCTCTTACATGATGTAATTTTTAACAAAAATGTTGAATTTAGGATTTTGCTTAATTTTTCAGCTCAAAACCAGATTTTTTTTCGAGAAATGTCCAAATTTTGTGAATTTAAAATGTTCTCAAAAATGAATTTTATATATTAACTAATTGTATCTAATTTAGCATTGTAAGAAATCATGAAAATAAAACGCATTCGATTTCCAAATTCCAATTAAATTTTTGTTAATCCGTGTTCTTATTTATTACAAAATCGTTATTTAACAGAAAGAAAAGAGAGAAAAAAAAGAAAAAAAAAAAGAAAAATGAAACGTGAAAACAAATGAAGAAACAAACAAAAAAGAAAAGGGAACAGAAATAATGAAAAGAATGTACCTGCGTGACTTCGGCCGTCCAGTGCACTTGACTGGCCGCCAAAACAATCTGTCCGGGCCAACGAATGACCCACTCCCTTCGTGGAGTTTCATTGTACGTCGAAATGGCTTGAGCCATGACTTTGCGAAGACTCTGTTTCATTGTTTGTTCCACCTGACAATCGCAAAAGGGGAATCATGTCAATCAAGAAAAGCAAAAACGGTGATACAGTGAAATGATTAAATCATTCGTGATATAACATGTAGAGCTTATTAAATCAACAATTCGCCGAAATCCGTCGAATATTCGCCGAACTACCGCCGGCTCTTGTGGAAAAGGCATATATATATATATATGCGTATGGGCGTGGCTCAGAGGCTAAGGAATGAGGTTGGGGAGAAAATTGAATTTTAAGGATTCATGGGTTTCTTAGTTAGACGATGAGACAGCAAATAACGTTGGTTAAAATTTGATTATTTAAGAGGAAAACTTAATAAGAATTTGAAAGTTGGGAAACAGTTCTTGGAACAAAAATTATTGCATTTGTTTCGCACAGAATTATAAATTATTGTTGAAATATAAAATTATGTTATATTTTGCCAGTAATACTTAGAATATTAAGTGTGCCAATTAAAATGTTTACGCGTTCGTTTCCTGTCAAACCCAACAAATATTAGTTGGTTGGTTGGTTGGTTGGTTGTTTTTGTTTTACGGCATATCAACCTTTTTCAGGTTATTTAATGCCGAATCTAGTTATTTTGAGGAACGATTTTTAATGGAGTATTTTTTTTTTACGTCAGATTCTATTTAACCCATAGTTGGGACCCTAACAGGTACTAATACTCCGGATCAGAGTGGACCTGGGAGCAATGGCAATTAAAGGGTGGCTCCACACTCCCTAAAGCCAGCAAGGTGGGGCCTCACCATCGGATATAGTTTTAGGTCATATGCAGGACCAAACAAATGCTAAGAAACAAAAACGGCGTTGTCTACCTGCTGTAACCATTTTTCGACAAGTCCATGTGCCTCCGCCGGAACAATATGGCTGGAAAAGTCGACCCTTTCCATCTCGGCTGATTCCATTGCAAGTATCACTTTGTCGGAACTGAAGACAAGCTGGGCAATTCCTTCGAAGCACTTCTTTAGATGTGGCTGAACGCGAAGTGGATCTTTTGTTTCGGAAAGTATTTCCAAAAGTTCGTCGTTGGATAAAAAGAAGAATCTGTAAAAGAGTTAAGACAAATAACATTGAATATATCATTACTAGCAGGGATAATCGATGTTACCCGGGAGAAATTAAAATCAGGTTTGAAACTTTGCAACGATTTGCTATCATTAAATTGTTAACTTTTAGCATTTCGTTTTTTACGGGGTATCATAAATGGAGGTGTTTATTCACTTTAGATTAAAATTTCTGCGTGCTGGTAAAGTCGATAAAACAAGCTAGGAATTCCTAAGGCAGGCGGTTAGAGAAAAGAAGCTATTTACGGGATGGTTTCAATAAGTTTCCGGACTTTTTTGTACAGGCATTTAAAATTGTTGTAGCCGCTTGAAAATTCAGTATGTTATTGCTATACATCTTATGAGATGACTGACCAAGTTTTATTATATTTAATAATATTTATTTATTATAAACAACTACAGCAGAAATTGGAATACATCCTAATAAAGCCTAATAAATGAATTTCAAAAGTGCAATCTGGACGTGAAGACACTTTAGAAGAATTATAAGCAATAAAATTCTGTTTTCAACTTAGAAAAAACTCTGCAAAACGTATGGAATATTTTGCACCAGTTTTTAAGTGACATAAGAGATCTAAGGAAGGCAGGAGTCTGTGAGGAATGATGAGAGACGTGGAAGGAGTAAGGAAGTCAGAACACCAGAGTTGATTGGCTAATTAAAGAATATCATGGATTAGGATTGTCGTGTGTCCATGGAGATAATAAGTGCACTGTTTGATGTCAGTGTGGCAACTGCGCACACAAATATCTGCGAGGAACTGAAGATGCGGAATATTTGCGTAAAGTTTGTCACAAGGATGCTCTATCGTTGTTATATATTATTTGACCAAGATGGCCATCAAATCAATTCCTCACTTTCCCGACCTTGCCTCATGTAACAAGCTCCAGGAAAACCTTAGTGGCTGACGTTATAAGACAATGAGATGAAGGAGATTGTGACGAAGGTTATTGATACGCTCACACAAGAGGATTTCCATGACGCCTTCTAGAAGTTGTTGGAATGGTACAGTAATGGTGTATTGCAACCGGAGGAGACAAGAGTTTCATGTATGTAATATCAATAGCAGTAACCATATGAAAAAAGTCTGGACGGCACCTCATAAGTAGGAGGACACGCGATATGAATGTAAAGCTTTTGTGTTAGAAGAGAAAAGTGCGAAGAGGAGAAAAAAGGGGGGAGAATGAGGTGTAAAAAATAAGAGAAGATGGCAGCAAAAAGTTTAAAAGATTGGTTGAACAAAGGATCATTACATCATTATCAATCATGGAGACAAAGATGCTGCGTTGTATTTTATCTGACCAAATTCTACCTTGCCCGGCAATCACAGACAAAATAACAAGAATCATCTTTGCTGGGCGAACGCGCAAATGATGACAACGAAAATTCGATTTAAGATGGAAACCACTGGGAAATATTCAGAAGATTGTCGGAACAAAGTTTGTTGGACACATAAAATGTCCATTAGAATTTTGCTGTTTTTCACATCAAACAAGGCACAATGCCACTAAGTTGTAGTGTACTATATGGGACCGGATTTCATGTAGGGAGTTGGGCAGCGATATGTCTATTCACATTAAACTTGGATTTCTATGATTACTCTCAGGGAAGCAGGGGCCTGAGAGGAATTTACGAACACTAGCATCTCGAGGAAAGAAGCTATTTGAGTATAAATCTTTACGGCATCTACAGATCTCTACAGTGTAGGGGGTGAGATTTTGCTGCTTATCGGCTTTGTCGGGGTATTTACATCGAGAGGTTACTAGTGCTTTGATTAGTCCGAGCACTTACCATTAAAGTACTTATAAAACATGCACAGGGGTGCTACTTCCGTTACTGGGACAGAGGTTGGATTTTGCCCGACGGTGCAGGGCCTATTATGTTGGCGACTCTATTTTTTAACCCTATCTATTAGCGACAGACTAGTGGCAGATTCAACAACCCAGCTATTACAACAATATTCCATACATGGGCGAATAGTGGCTTTGTATATATACTCTCAGGTGAGAGTAACCTTCTAGTACGATAGAGAGAACCCACTTTCCGTCCAACAGCCTTAAGAATTATCTCAATGTATTTGTTCCAATTCATGTTGTTTGTGAATTTTAAGACTAAGAGCTTGAAGGAAGTTATTTTCAGGTAATGTATCATTCGCCATGGCAATCAGTGGTTGAGAAGATTTCTTGTAATTATTAAAATAAGCTTAGCCTTGGCAACATTAAACGTTACCTTCCAGTTTCGGCCAGATTCCACGAGAGACTGGAGGTCTTCCTCTAGGGTTTTAGTCATTTCTTTTAGATATGTATTTATTAGTTTTCCCCCTCCTGTTATGGAGGGTGTATCATCAGCAAATATACCCATCTCAGAGACAATTTAATCAGGAAGACCATTTATGAATATCAGGAATAATAATGGTCTGAGGATTGACCCCTATGGCCCTACCGCACTTATATAATATTGTTCATATGTACGACCATCAAGGACAATCTGGGGGGGGTCTATTATCTAAAACTGATTTGATTAGATTAAGTGCCCTAGTTGTTTTGACTGATAGCTCTTCAACTTAGGGTCGAGAATTTAGGGAGATTTCTACCATTATCACAACGTGATCGGTATTTCCGGCAATTAGAATTTTTTTTTAATATGATGATTTATATTCTTTAGATCATTACTACTATTCTCATCTTGAGTGTTATTTTTAAAAAGTTACGGTCGATGTAACCTCCGACCTTTTTCAGGTGTATCTTTAATCCCCAGTGCGAACGATGCTTCACATTCTTAGAATACAAATGTGAATTCTAAGGACTTCGGGAATCTGCACCGAATTATGAACGGAACCCTTTATTTAATCCACGGAGAGAGCATGTTCTTGTTCCATCAACCATAACTGATAAATCTGCAGAAGTCCTAAGTATTCTTAACATCGTCTGCACTGGTTATTATCGACACACCTGAAAAAAGTCAGAGGTTACATCTACCGAAAAGTTGTGAAATTAACATTCATGATGAGAACAGTAGTCCGAATAATCTAAATAATATAAATTATCAATAGGGCTATGACAAGAGCATATTCTTTTCATTGTTTTTACTCTCGAGTATATATCCGACACAGACACAATTAATCAATCGAGAACCACATCGTTCTATATAAAAACATAAGATATTAACTGATATATACTCGAGCGTCAAAATAATGAAAAGAATATTCTCTTCTCATTGCCCTCATAATCAATCCTTATTTTGAAAATTCAGAAATAAAAAAAAATGCTGTCACTTTGTTTTGGCCGTCGAAGAATGGATCGGAATTTTTAAAACTGAATAGATTATTTTTGTGAAGTGTCTATTTTATTCTGCTGTTTGCGTATATGTCATATTCTATTAGTTATAATAATGCCAGTTTTTTTTTTATTTCGAATTTATCTTTCTTCAGGAATTAAGGGATGTTGAAGTGAAAACTTATCTATTTTTACTGCTGCTTTATATGGCTCCGAGTACTGTCTGTAGAAGAAATATGAAAAAAGATGCAAGAAAAGAAAAAAATGTCTACTCACCTCGGGAAGAAGAGTCTTTTCTTTTCGAGATAATCATTTAATCCTCTTTGGATATCTTCTAGAAGTGACTAGAGATGAAAGACAGAAAACACAAATTATTTGTTTTTTAGCATATCAACCCTTTCGCAATTAGTTCCGAAACAATACCAATTGTATCCAATTAATTGAACACAAGTTGTAACGTTATCCATATTGAGTAGCAATTGCGGGTCCATATCTATTTTAGGCAGTTTCTGGGACGCAATAATCGTAATAGATCCGACATGATATTTCATAAGCCGCGCCAAAAGCTTTTTTTATTGAAATCGCTCAAGACTATACATGAAGCTGCTTGATGTAAGTAGTTAACAAGAATGCAATATGATTGTCGCAAAGACAGCAGATGCCTATTGACCTTAGTCTTGAAAAACACACAGCTATAAGTAGGAGGAAACAGTCAGCTGGTTGCAGTTTTTATATTTTTTCAAGAAACTAATGAAATAAGAGGCTTTCTTACGATGAGGTATTAAAACAATGAGTTGACGAAGACTAGTAAATCAATGACACATGACATAATAGTATTTGGAAAAGAACCGAGATATGTTTCTGTAATTTATCAAGAACTCTCAAACGAGACAGAGATTCACCAGACCAAATATAAATAACATAACTCCATATATGGCCTGATAGTAGATTTGTAGAGATATGTGTGAGAAATAATATAATAGTAAAATGAAAAAAATGAGAAAACCGATTTTATGAGAAGCAGAAAAAGTAATAGATTTATTATATGAATTTCGACAAAGTTTGATGAGAAAGAAAAATCAGAAAGTTTTAGAGTTGATATTTTCTCAATATATTTTATTATTTCTATCAAAGTACAATGAAAAATTAATGGAAAAAATAATTGCATGATAATTTCAATTAAAATATATATTTGTTTCAATAAAAATGCAATAAAATTTAATGGAAAAATTTGAAGAATTTTTTTAGAAAATTAAAGGTTAAAATACAATGAAAAATGAATGAAAAAAGTTCAAATCAAGGGAAACACATTCATCGTATGCTAAGTTTCAGAAATATTTTGATACGAAGGAAATATAGTAAACAGATAAAATAATGACGTAATTAAGGAATTCATTCTTGAATGAGGAAATGAGGTCTTCAATATTTTCACTTGACAATTAAAAAAAAATACTGTAAAAACTGAATTTAATTTGAAAATCCTATTTCAAAATAATAGCTCGCCCCGTTAATTGCACAAGCATTTGGGAGGGGGCTGTTCTTTTTCAAACTTTTGTGAGGTGTAGATGTTGGCTGCAACCTATTTTTTTAATATTAAAGTTTTCGCCAATTGACGTCTGCTGCAATTTTATTGGCTAAACACTTCAGCACCTTCCCACGGTTAACGTAACCTGCTGAAATGTGTTGACGATAACACCGTACCTATTCTGCATGTTCTGTGGAGTTCGAATATCTCTTCAGGTCCCCAGTGCCTTCCAAGTATTTTAATAACTTTTGCAAATAATTTTGCGTCATTAAAACAGCTGCTTACCTTGAACTTCTTCATGCCATTAGTATTATTTAATAAAGTTCTCACTCCTTTTCGCAGTCTAACAATACTGAGTGCAAATAAACTTCAGTCTTTGCTTAACTTGTAGATATAGTCTCAATCATGAAACTATGTTTTGTTATGTTTTTTAGTTTCGGTTTCGATTCTAGCTGATGGCACTTGAATCATTTTTTTTTCTTTTTTACTTTTGAAATCATGACTATATAATGAGTACAATATAATATGAAATAATTGACTCTATAACAATAAATATGAAATCTGCGTAAATTAAAATATTATATTTAAGCGTATTTTACGACCTATTAAAGATATTATCCCATTTAAATTTCTAGCAGTAACGTTCTATGGTTGGAACTTAAGGTTACAACCGGACATATCTACTATAAATAAAAATTAAGATTATAGGTTTTACATGCAAGTATGTTCGTTTGAAATTGCTAGAACACCATGAATAAGATATATAAGAAATACAGCTATAATTCGGCGAGTCCTAAAAATTTTCTGTTTCCCTCTCTTTTTCTCCCTATTCACCTCCTCTCTTCATCTCCTCTCCGTATACCTGTCCATCGCTAACGGTCCCCTCCCTGCTCCATGTAGTCGACTTGAATTCCTCGTCCCATTTTAATGTTTAATCTAATTTAATTTTTAATTTTACGTTTATTTAAATATGTATAAATGTGTCGATATATGCTTGTACTTTTTATGGATTTGTACATATATATATATATATATGCGTGTGTGTGTGTTTATGTGAATGTGCACATGTATGCATGCCTATGAAGGTTTTTGTGTAGCTATTTATGTATGTATATGGTGATATGTGTCTGTGTAGACAATGACTTCGCGAATATTGAAATAGCTGAAACAAATGATATAATTCTTTTCCGCCCATATATTCTATAATATCTATCATTCAAGACAATTAAGTTTTTTTCCTTCACTTCTTTCTTTTCCAATTAGATGTAATGCTTACATCTGAAGCTTAGCAACTGATTTAGATTAGTTCTCAAAATAGAACGTCTGGCCTGTCTTTATAACATTATTTTTCTGCTTGTAACTTTTTTGTAGCATTTTCCATCTCATTTTATTTTTGTCGACCAATGAAAGCAAACGGCGGTCTTCTCTTTCGTCAGGAAGCTAATAACAGCTCCTTCCCTAAGTGGGAAAATTTTCTATCACCATTATAGGGTGCCACCTTCAATTTTAGAATTTAATCACATTTACCGTCAAACTTGGATCATCAATATTTCTACTGGTTATTTCTGGTGCATCTCTACATTCAACCAATTATCTTTTTCATAGGAGTGTATTTTTCCTCATCGACTTCATTTGGAACATCCTTTTACCTCATACATTTTTGCATTCTCATCAACTTTAATAAAAACATATGACTTCTTGCCTAATATGGTTTTCAATTTATGTGCTAAACAGCAAAATTTTTATGCCTATGAATATCATTTTACTAATTTTAAGTTTTTGTATTCTTGATAAATAAAAGTTGTAATTTTTAATTTACTGAGTTTATACTGAATTCCATTATATATATATATAGTATTAAGTTTTGAAAATATATAGCAATTAAGCTACGCCAAATTTTCCGCATTTCATCTTCGTGACGATTCGTCAGATTAAATCTAGACCATTTTCGATCACAAATAAATTAAGAAAATCAACACTAAAACAACATAGAAACAGATGCTGCGATAAATACATGTGTGAATAACCAGGAATCTGATTGGTTTACTAGCAAACCCAGTATCACGGGGATATAAAAACACGAACCAATATCAATTCCATGCAATAGCGTGACAAAACCTCACGAGAATAAAATGCTGAGAATGCTGTGTAATTTAATTGCCACATTTATTTTCAAAACTTATTAACTAGCTTTACTTATGTATCGAGCACTATCGAAGTAAATAGTGAAAATATTTACATACGCAAGAATTTCCATGCGAATACATAATGAAACACAATGTGGCATTTTATTAGTTAAACAAAACACAGATATTGCAATCAATCGTGGGCGTTAAAGGGTCCGATATCGCCGAAGTACTAACCTCTGAGTTATGCAGTTTTTCCAACATTTGATCCTGAGAGACGACAACCAATGCTTTATTGTTTTTCACAGCAGTTGACATAATTAACTTCCTGGAAAGTAGAAGATCAAATGTAAACATTTTAATTTACAAGACGCACATGTTTCAAATTGTTGCTCCGATTTTGACTGTTCACAACTTCACAAGATATCGACTGATCTATTCTCGCGCTTTCTTTCTAGGCTTTTGGTTTTAGCAACCTTGCTTTTTATTTACTTTTTTTTTGCTAGGTCACCGCTTGTCAAGGCAAAGAATACACTCGAAAGTAAAAGCCAGAAACCTCAGTAATGAGTAGTAATGGTTGAACGTGAATCCGATTTGATTATTTAATCATATTCTCTCATTCGATTATACTTTCTCGTTTGTCTTCGTTCCCATTTCTGGTAACTGTTTGTTGTATAAAAGTTTCGTGTCCATTCAATATAGTCCTTCCACAAGAAAGTCTGTTGAATCGACAGAAATATGGATAGGATTTCGTGATTTCATATGTACTTATAACTTAACGCGTATCAAGGCCGGAAGGCTACTCGAGGATAAGGATTAATAGGTGTGTCATGTGGACGGTGAGTCATTAAGTGGATGATAGTTGAAACTAGGCAGAATTTTATTATCTTACAAGAATTTGCTAACATAAGACTTGAAAACGACCACGTTGCAGTAAGTTGGGAAGCAGCTCATTTGAGAATCTAGAACTGTGCTTTTTTATCAGGTTGACAAAAAAGTTCTTGCTGTTTTTAACTTTTAAATTCAGATGAACATATCTCGGCTCAAACAAAAATTTAATGATCGAAATAAGCACCACCAGAATCAACACGTTTGTCAACGCAAAATAAGTGTATTTTTGCCAATAACGTAAAAGTATTGCGTTCTGCTAGGGATGAAGTCGCTGAAGATGTTTTTGATATCGCTTAGGTTTTTAAGCATTTTTCACGCAAAAAATTGTCGAGAAACTTGAAAAAGTGGTAGTCGGTAGATGAGAGTTTTTGAGAGCATGGCGGATGTGGCATAGTTTTGTAGCTCAATTTATTCAACTTCTGCAGAGTCGGTTTAGCAATGTGCGGTCAGGCATTGTTCTGGACGAGAATTGGGCCTTTTCTGTTGACTAATGCTAGATGTTATCGAAGTTTCTGATGCATTCCATCCATTTGTTGACAGTACTTCTCTGCCGAAATGGTTTCAGTTACATTAAAAAAAACTGTAATGGATGAAACCAGTCACAGACCACCAAAAAGGCAGCATGACCATTTGGTGCTTCAGGAAGTATTGTGGAGTTTCGTCGGGCTGAACATACTTTTCATCGTAAGTCACAACCCGGTCGAGAAACGGGTCGTTCTTGTTGAATAAAAGAACGAATCATGACACTTAATAACGACGTTTAATTCGTGAGGCACCCATTTATCAGGGGATTTTTTAATCTTTCTAATCTCTCTCAAGTGGTTGGAAATTGTCGTATATGTTACGTTTAATTCAGAAGAAAGTTCTCGAACAGTTTGGCTTTGATTGGCTTCGACTAAAGCTCAATTTATCGTTGTCAACATCCGATATCCGACAACTACGCTCATCATCTTGAA
The DNA here is from genome assembly GCF_053919585.1 of Euprymna scolopes. NCBI lineage: Eukaryota > Metazoa > Mollusca > Cephalopoda > Sepiida > Sepiolidae > Euprymna > Euprymna scolopes. The sequence continues at coordinate 1,923,195 of NC_136482.1, read as the reverse complement.
GACGCTTGTCGCCGCCACAGAATTTCTTAAACCGCCATTGTGCTGTGCGTTCTGTAGTGGTTCCTGGGCCAAACGCTTCGTTCATATGGCAAACTATTTCAGTAGCTTTTCAGCTTATTTTGAGTTGAAATAAGCAAATTGTGCGAATTTGCTTTTTCCCCCATCAACATTCTGAAAAGAAGACATAATTGTTTTAAAACGATTGTAATTTAAATGATTAGATAGAACGAAAAACTCTTTTAAATGATATATAAAGTAAAGGTATTATGATGAAAACTTATTTGAAAATACATCACTTAAAATCAAAATTTATAATTCCACAACACCCTTCTTGTTAACCTAATATTTAATCTATTAAAAGGCGATTACGGTAAACACCTCGATGCGAATCGATTCTTCGGTGTGCGGTGTTTGAGTCTTGTGTCCGCATCGCATCTTTTACGAGAGATGATTACGGCCTTCACGTCATTAACTTGCTCTATCCGTAAACGAATGCCAACCGGATCAAACGAGTAAGCCCAAATCCGTGCCTCTACACTCATACTAATCGCTTTGCGTTCAATTTATTCACTGTAGTAGATGTCTCTCGAGCTGGAGAACACGACAGAAATTACGGTCTTTAGAATGCTGGTATTTACGCAACTTACGGACCGTGCTGAAATAACAGCATTATTATTTAGAAACCTATTCTTAATATGGTGAGAGAGCTAGTTTTAAACAATTCTGTACTTTTATCCAACAATTTTATAAACAAAGATATGGTAAAAAAAAAAGTATTTAACTTGAAAATCCTGCGTAAAAATATAGCACAGGTTGTTTTCTGCTGAAAGTTTCATCTCTTTGTTGCAGATATTGGCGGTGTGAGATTATAAGACAGCAAACAAGATCGTTGATATACGTAAGATCCATATATGCATCATTGCATTCCTGAAAAAAGTGCATTGAGAATGGTGGTGATTATGTCGTAAAATAAATTCAGTGGGGCAAAGGGTCGCTTGTTATAAAGGTTCTGTCTTTGTAAATATTCAAATTTTTTGGTTACAAATGTAAGATTTTACTTTTGAGACGGCCACAGCCCACAAGAGCAATGCCAGACAAGTAACCTGAAATCTAAGACTCGAGTTTCGCTCTTATTTGGGCTCATCAGTCAGATATAACCGTACCCGGGATTTGAAATCCGAGCCTCCTGCATGCGAGGACATCACTCTACCAGCAAACGCCCCGCACACAAGAAATTCTATTAACCAACACAGATCAAGAAAACCGCGACGAAATCAAGCTGTGGAATAGACCTACTTCATACAGGAGGCTCGGGTTTACAATCCCGGATGCGGATACGCCTGACTGATGAGCCCAAATGAGGGCGAAATGCAAGTCTTATACTTCCGGCTCGTTGGGTGGCATGGCTCTTGTGGGCTGCGGCGTTCTTTGGGCTGTGGAAATAATTATATATATATGCATATATATATATATATATGTGTGTGTGTGTGTGTGTGTGTGTGTGTGTGTGTGTGTGTGTGTGTGTGTGTGTGTGTGTGTGTTATAATAGCAGAGTTAAAAATGTTAATTAGCTATTATCTATCTATTTATCTATTTTCTAGTGATAAGTGACATTGCTAGGCTAAGAATAGAAGAAAAGAAATATTGTTTTGGTAAAATAAGTTCAGCTGAAAGTTCATTAAGTAAATGCAAGTTATATGTTTATAGATTAAGATGTAGTAAGCTAAAACCATAGGAATTTAAAAATTCAAAACAACAATTGATAAGTTACACTGTTCACATTACATTTACATAGGTGACAGGAGGTCACGTTAAGGAGACGTGTCGTTTAATTTGCTACATCACCGGAACTGACAGGTCAAAAAGATTATAGTTTGGGTTTGGGCACCAGGGTGTGCAGACATGCTCCGAAGGTCGGGAATCGGAGCTACATGTAGACACGTAGCAGACTCCTAAGACATCCGAAATAAAATATAAAGTCGTTGTCCTGTGGCTTACAAAGAAGAAAAGTCGGATATGTCTCAATCGTCTTATTGTGTCAATACGGTGGACAGTTATCACAGCGTCCAGCAGCAGAAAGACAATAGACCTCCGGGCAAAAAGTTATGAAGCATAATTCTTCTTCCATATATAAGCACTTCTGCCCCCTCGATGTGAATACTCCCGACAAACCGACAAGCAGCAAACTCCCACCCCTTCACAGTAGAGATCCCTAGGTGTAAGAAGCATTCTACTACAATAGTTTCTTCCCCAGAACTGCTAGACTTTGGAACTCCCTTCCGGGATTCTGCTTTCCCAACTGTACTGATATGCAGAAGTTCAAGTGTAATGTGAACAGACATCTTGCTACTCATCTCCCTTCATAATACCCCCTGCAACTTATGTCCGCGATAGTAACCCCCCACTTCAAAGTGGCACTGTACCTTGTTTGGGGTGAAAATTGAATTTTTAAAAAATTCCCCCGCTATAACAATATATATATATATATATATATATATATATATATATATATATATATATATATATGTGTGTGTGTGTGTGTGTGTGTGTGTGTGTGTGGGTGTGTGTATAAATATATATATATATATATATATATATATATATGTTGTATAAGCGGGAACTTTGTTGGTGTGTGCCTCTGTGTGAGTTCGTTCGCAATAGACTCCTAAACGGCTGAGCCGATTTTTTTTTAATTTAACACAGATGTATTTTCTATGCCTAGTATCATGCTTAGAAGCGTCCTGTATTGGAATATTTTCGATAAGTATCGATAATCGATAATCGAAAACATCCTCAGAAAGAAGGAACAGACAATTTTGACTAAAGTTAACGCTTTATACAGCCTAACATTACAAGTGCATTTGAGAAATTCTGATTACCTCACAAGTAGAAAAGCCCGGCATATAAAATCAACAGTAGGTTATTTGATATGAGAGGGGCACGTTCGAAACAAATGTTTCTGTTTCAATTAATCATGAGACCTGTACTTTTGCATTTTAAATTTTAATTCAAGTCATTATCATCGCACAAGTAGAAAGTTTGATATATAAAATTAACAGTGGGTTCTTTGATATGACAGGGGCGCGTTTGAAATCCATGTTTCTGTTTAGTACACAATTGAACCATGATACTTGATATTTGTATTTTAAGCTAATTCAAGCACACATATTTTATCAAATCACCAGTCTAGTAAGTTCTCTACTATGCAACGTACACTATGATGTATTATGGATTAAGTAACTTCGGGTAAGATTGGAAAATGAGCGATTTCACTGATTTTGATGACAATAAAATATGGGATGGTGAAACATTCGTTGATTCTTATTCATTCCTAGACACCGTCGGGTCTCCCTGCCATTAAATATATCCGTTTAATAAATCAATCTATAATAAACCATTAAAAAATGCCAAAAGTACATCTTATTCCATACCAATTCGCATCAACTTCTTCGAACATCTTTCCTTCAACTGGAATCTGCGTCCTGATGTCCTCGGATCCAAAGATTGGCTCTAGATAGAGCCAGGCAGCTTGTACCTTCAACCACGAATCCAGAATTCCACGCATCCGATTCTGAGAAGCAAATAACAAGTGTTATCGGATTGATAAATGCTCTTGGGGGATTTAAAAAAAACATGAAAATAAAAAATAAAAGGGATTAAACATTTTTTCTAAAAAAAATATCTAGATTTTCGATAACAACTTTTCTAGCCGTGGATTTTTTTTGTTTCGTTAATTTTTTTGTTTTTAACAATAATTTCATTTCAACGGTCACTTCACAAAATGAAATAGTTATGACGTATCAAACTTTCTTTTGTCATGGTGAGATGCACACCTCAACTCGCAGGTATTACCTCCACTTTCGTCCATCGTATGAGTTTCCTCTATATGGATATCTTTATAAACGACCAGCGCCCCCTAGCGGGTAGGTGCATTTTTTCACTTTACAGCATTTTACCTCAGCCTGCTTCTAAGAGTAGGAAGTAAATATCAACTTACTTCATTCATAAGAAAAAGTGCATTTCAAGTGCGTAAATTATTAGACTTAAGAATCTATTTTAAATTGTTTTAATAGTATTTTTAATTATTTTTTTAATAAGAAGAAGAAGAAAAAGGAGAAGAAGAAACTTTTATGGTTTTATTTTAATCATTTGGTTACATAATGTGTTTTACCAACAAAAAAAAGCTGTTCATGATTTTATGCAAGTCTAATAAAAAAACAAAATGGTCGCCGATACCTGACGTAATGTTTTTGTGCTGAACATTGAGTCAAATAATAAAGTATAAATAATACTAGAAATTAAGCTTTTATGATGTTATTTAAATCTTCGGGTTGAATAATGTGTTTTATTCGCTCTAAATGTAGTTTTATATGGTTGTATGTGTCAATATAGTTTTAAATGGTTGTATGTGTCAATATAGTTTTAAATGGTTGTATGTGTCAATATAGTTTTAAATGGTTGTATGTGTCAATATAGTTTAAAATGGTTGTATGTGTCAATATAGTTTTATATTGTTGTATGTGTCAATATAGTTTTATATCGTCGTATGTGTCAATATAATTTTATATGGTTGTATGTGTCAATATAGTTTTATATTGTTGTATATGTCAATATAGTTTTATATAGTTGGATGTGTCATTTTGCTATAACCATAAGTACAATGATGATCTCAGTTATTTTTGTCAACATTGGAAATATATTCGTTTTAAGAAAATCATTTAAGGATTTCGCTTTCATTTTTATACATCCGTAAGTACAATGAGGATCTCCGTTATCTTCGTCAACATTGGAAATATTTTTAGATTTTCACCAGCTATGAGCAAATAGCTCCACCTCCTTGTGGATAATTTGGGAAAGGCAAAAATCCGGTTTGGAGTCCCGATAGGCGGATAATAAAGCACTTCAACACCTTTTCAGCAAGTCCTGCAGCTGCGCTGGCTCCGACCGCATTGGTTTGTCTTTCCGTTGAACTTTGTCTGCAACGCTGAGAGGGAGACCTTGGTAACTGGGCAAACCTAGATCTTCTTATAACCTGCCTAGGCCTGCACCCGGAGTACCAACTCCCGCTTCGAACTATATATCCACAGCAGATGTTGCAGTTCACTAGACTAGATGTAGAACGACATTGTCTTATTAGACAGAACGTTGCCATCATATGAGTCTAATAATTTACGCACCTGAAAGCACTTCGACCGTTTCATAGGCTAAAGTAAAAATATGGTGACCCGATTCTTTTCTTCCTATAGATTATCCGGGCGACATTTCATCAGGTAAACATGCATGTTGTGTTGACAAGTAGCAGCAGTTCGTTTTCTCTTCTACTGTGTTCTTGTTTTGTCGAGATACGTGTGTATTAAATAACGGCATCACAAAATCATGTACGCGACATTCATCTATGCTGAGCATTGCGCAGCACTACAGATCAATTTTTGAACCCTGACGGTTAATCACGTAGATCAATGGAATCTCGTTGTGTACATTACACGTAGCAACAGTTTACGCTAACTCTCTTTTTTTTTCGTTGTTGTTCTGTCGTGTTGATTTTTGGCAACTAATAATAGAATACATTGAGGTTTAACAATGTTTTGAGAACAATTTATAAGTCTAAAGAGACAATAGATATCTCCGGTCATGTTCTTTTCTTTTTCTATCATGCATGTATATATAATATCTCCCCCCATGCCCACCGATTGCTCATGCATGGAATATTGTCGCCACATCTAGGCTAGTGCATCAACCACTAGTTTCTCTCTCCCTGTCTCTCTCTCTCTCTCGCTCTCTTTCTCTCTCTCTCTCTCTCTTTCTCTCTCTCTCTCTCTCTATTGGACAGTGTCAAAAAGAGAGTCCCCAATTAAATAGGCCAAGCACCGTCAACCAAGCTCTAATCCTTATCCCGTCGCCTCAATATTGCATCCCTAATAATGTGCTAATTTTACAAGCGCTTTAATGGAATGTGATCCGAAGAACTCGTAGCACCGCCTTCCCCCCCTCGACGTAAATCTAAAAGTAGGAAAATCCCAAGCTTGTTCTGTAGATGTCTTCAATGCCGAATATCTTTTTGCTCTAATAGTTTCTTGGACGTACTTGGCTTTTTTCTTTCCTCGAACTGCTAGATTATTAAATTACATCCCTATATCTTGCTACCCTGATTTAATTGCATAAATTTAAATATCATGTGAACAGATATCTCGCAGCTCAACTCCCTACCTCTAAACATGGTCCCTAATTCGAAGTAGTTCATTATGTCTCAGTGAAGGTTTGATTAATAAAAAGGAGATGTAGGGAGTCATAAAAAAGGGATGAAGGGAGTAATAAGAAAGGATGTAGGATCTATAAAAAGGAGATGTGGGAAGTAATAAAAAGGGAGTGTATATGGTAACGAGAGTTCTTTTTGTAATTTAGAAAAAGAGAAAGATCTGATCAGCTTATTCGCCACACATCACATTCCTGACCGTTATATTGTGCCACGTAGTCATAATTCTGAACGTTAAATTTTCTACTTTTTTGCATTATCTATCCTTATAGAAAATACCGTTGTTACCATTATTTTTGCATAACAAATATATCACTACGCTTACACTGCCAGAAATACTTTAAACTAATCTTAGATGATGTTTAGCGAATTTAATTCGAAAGGTAACAAACCAGCAGATAAGCCCAGTTCTGAATATCCTCTTCGAATGGACCAATAAACGCCGATCCCTTCATTGTGGTTGTTTTTACAATGTGATCATCCAAAAGTGCTTGAATGTCGTCAAAAGATGACAAGATGCTCAAATCTGTATCCTTGTAAGGAATGAAGTTGAAAAACATGGTTTCCCATTCGTTCTTCATTTTACACAATGCCTGGAACAAAGAGGACAGTTTTTAGTTGGAATTTTGAACACATTCTTGGTCACTGTAATACAATGCGATATAATCTAATAACAACGGTTAGCATATAAAGAAAAAGAATTCAAATAATTAATATACAAAGCATACCACCATAGGATATAAAATACATACGTACATACATACATACATACATACATACATACATATATACATACATACATACACAACTGACTCGTTCTCAGCTCTAATTCCGTTTTACCATATTGCAATGTTTTTATAAGGGCGTTCTTTGATCCCTTTCCTTTTGAAAAAGGGATGTTATTTTCGAAATATTAAGACATCCACCATCCCGGTGATATCAAACAGTTCATGTTTACTAATTTGCATTGTGATTATCTTGAAATATATATAAATATACGAAGGTAAAATATAACAAAAACAAATACGACCTTCTTTCGTTTGTTCATTTTTGTTCATACAACACACTAACACAACAGCCGATTCTCTACACTACTATAGGCCTCGTATACTCTTCCATATATATATATATATATATATATATATATATATATATATATATATATATATATATAATCAAATATGGTTTCCGGAACAAATACACAGTGTTTTCTTTTTGCAATATTACATTGTCATGCATTTGCTTCTATCTAGGCAAGTAATTTCTATTTTTCTAATTAGAATATCCTCAAAAAGAGACGGTATTGACATAATAATAACCGTTTGTTTCTGCATAAGGAAATGGATCTGTAAAAAAATCTACAGAAATTTTAACATGCTGGCGGAGCTGTTTTGCATGAAAAATAAATATTTGGATCTTGAAATGTAACTATACTGTATTCTTTTATATATGCATTTTAACAGGCATCGGGTTTCTAAAAAAAAAAGGTTGGTTGGTTGGTTGTTTTTGTTTTACGGCATATCAACCCTTTTCGGGTTATTTAATGCCGAAGGATTTTGAAGAAAAAATTTTTAATAGAATATATTTGTTTGTTTTCAAGTCAGTTTCTATTTAACCCATAGTTGGAACCCTAACAGGTACTACCACTCTGGGTCAGAGTGGACCTGGGAGCAATGGTAATTAAAGGGTTGCTTCACACTCCCCAAAGCCCACAAGATTAGGCCTCACCACTGGATATAGTTTAAGGCCATATCCAGGACCCCCATTGAGGGACTTTTACCCTCTGCGTATTCTAATGCCCCACCGACAGGGCCTAAACAAAAAGGATCGATATAAATAAAGAGTGAAATATAATTAAAAAACATTTTACCAAAACAACATATATATATATATATATATATATATATTGAATGTGCACTAGATACTATCCCCTTACATAACCTAAACTGTTCTTTAACGTTTTGTGTTAAAAAGTTAAAAAGTGGTAGGCTTTACTTTTAGATCCACTCTCGTATATATATATATATATATATATATATATATATATATATATATATATATATATATATATATATATATATATATATGTATATATGTATATATATATATATATATATATATATATAATTATTTTTTTTACTATAATAATTAAATACCTACAGACACTAGTGTTTCATCCTTTCGGGAATCTTCAGTGGAGGGTGTCACGATTATGACTCGGACCCCGCATCACGAGACATCTCTGGCTCGGTTAGCGAACAGTAATCTACGGACACGCGTGTTTCGGAGCCCTACTCCTCTTCAGCGTAGCTTGACTGTTGGTAGGATTCATATGTAACCAGTAATGGTTGTAGAATAACCAGTACACTATCGCTGTCCTCTTTAATAATCACACGGGTTTCATTGGATTAAAAAAAATCTATAAAACCATTATATATATATATATATATATATATATATATATATAAAACAATCTATAAAACCATTATATATACACACACACACACACACACACATATATATATATATATATATATATATATATATATATATATATATAATGGTTTTATAGATTGTTTTTTTAATCCAATGAAACCGTGTGTCCTCTTTAATAATCACACGGGTTTCATTGGATTAAAAAACAATCTATAAAACCATTATATATATATATATATATATATATATATATATAACAATCTATAAAACCATTATATATATATATATATATATATATATATATATATATATATATATAATGGTAGATTGTTTTTTAATCCAATGAAACAGCGATAGTATACTGGTTATTATACAACCATTACTGGTTGCATATGAGCATACGTGCTTGATATAATGGCAGAAATAGAAGACAGTTTCACAGATTCTTTAAAGAACTAGTTTTAAATTAACTAATTATTTTAGATAATACCCTTAACATAAATGAAATCACGTTTAAATCTCACGATGATCCAACAGGATATACTTTATAGATTAAACTATCTAATCGCCATAACCTAATTAAAACCACTAATAAATAATATATCTAATAGAATTCACAACCTATTCACTACTAAATATACTTAATGAAAGGAATCGATATTATAATGATGTACTTATAGTAGTCGGGTTATAGTCAAAATATTGAGTACATGTAATGATAATTAAAATCAAAATTGATATAAATATATAAGCAGAAAAATATTGTTTAATATTATAGAGCTTATTTGCCACGTCTCAATCCTGACTTTGTCTTCTCTTACGTCATTTCCTTTGGATAGTTTAACATAATTGTTTGGAGAAAGTCCCTTCTTTGATATAACTAAAAACAATTCTGCATCATATTATCATACAATGTATTATATGAAAAAAATATATTTGAGGAAATTTTGAAGTTTATATTAAAAATACACAAACCTTTTCCAGTGCAAATTCTTTGTTAGCTTGCGAGCTAATTGCAGATAAATCGTCGAGGTATCTTTCCAAACCGAGGCAAAGAACTTCGGCCAATGGAGTCGTTTCATTTGGAGTCATATCGAAGCCAACCTAAATAAATCGTAGAATATTTTCATATAATTTTATTTCTTAGTTTTTGAAATGATTATTCGTATTATTTGGATCCTTCGCATTACTGTTCTTCCTCTGGTTGTTATTTGCGCAGCATTTCGGTCGAGATAACACTCTACCTTCTATAGGTGCATCTTGTCGAACTCGGGAACTTTTTGGTCAAACTTGCGAATCTTCCTGTGGTGACTCGGACCCGTTGTGTTAAAATCAGTTATACGAGTTACACTCTTCTGGAGGTTGAAAGTTCAATCCGCAGTTTGGACGAAACTTAAAATACAATTGCGAATTACTTAGGATTTCTACCTTATCATGGCTGATGGAACAAGAACATGTTACTCTCGTGGATTAAATAAACGGTTCCGTTCGAAATTGCGTGCAGATTCCAGAATTCGACAAGATACATCTGAAGAAGGTCGGACAACACCGTTGTGAATATAGTAACTCACGATGGTAACTCACGATGGAAACGATCGTTTAAGAATCCCACACTCCAGATGAAAACAGTAGTCCGATGAATCCAAATAATACGAATAACCATTCCTAATCTAAAAAATTCAGAAACATCACAAAAGAATATGTTATTTCAAGCTTAAGCATTACAAGAAAATAAAAATGATGTTTCAAACTTAAGCAAAAAGGACAAAAAATGATATTTCAAACTTTAAAATCACAGATAAAAATGTTGTTTTATCTTAAACATTATGAACAGACGAAAATCCTATTTTCAATTAAAATATAATTAACTGAAGAAATTTTATTTTAAATTTATATCAAAGATACCACATATATTATAATTATATTTTTGTTTTAATTTCAAAATAGTTTTTTTAGAAATTTAAAAATTGTTGGTGTTTTTTATTACACTGTTCAAGAGTAAATGAAAATTTATTTTATTTACTTTTTCATTCATCATTTGCCAATGTCTTCCCTTGATCCCCGGATTGCATAGAGCATTGATAAGTGGCATGTTGATTTTGAATTTCTCCAGTCTTGCCTTCATGGTTGTGGCAGCCATTAATGGACCCCGTGTGTCGGGATGACCAAATATCTTGGTCAGTTTGTATGCTGTCCGCCATAACATCTGCACCTGATAAAAGACAAAAAAACATCCGTGTGTATACATGTACAATACATACACAACTGAATATTTGTTTCATTTTTATTTTTATACACTATTCTTTACACTAAAATAAGCAGTTCACTTCCATTTCTTTTGGAAGGTACTTATTCTGGCCAGAAACAATATTAAAATGGAGATATCTTTCACTAATTACATATACAGCTGCTGTTTACATTATCAAGAAAAGATAATTCTTAAATTTCTTTATCTTTTATACATGTTCTGCTTAGAATGAAAAATATAAAACTTTTAAGGTCTTATTTTTTCGCCTGTTTCATATATTTGCAAGTCTAATTTGCTTAAGATGCGAAAATATTTTTATCTATTTAAATGAAGTATTCGAATAAATTGCTGTCTTTAATTAAAGTTTAATTTGCAACTATTTTATATATTCAGGAAAAATATAGTTTGGTAGAGAGAGTCGACTTTCTTTGCAAAAAGCCTTGGCAACATCTTGCATGTATTTGCTCCAATTCATGAAAGTGAGGCGGTGTGGTGCTGCTTAGCAATAGTTTTTTTTTCTGATATTTGCTGTTTAATTGACTAATAACGAATTTTGTAAACGTTTTTATAGTAATTTTCTCAGAAACTTCCGAGAAGACGTGGAACGATCACTGGGTTGATCTGTCTGGAATTTTGTATGGACCTTTTTTATGATAAGGTGCAGCGAACTAAGTATAATACTGTCTTTTCGATGCACAGTTAGGTATGATTAGAGATTATAGAGGTTAATAGGGAATAGTATTTAATGCAAAAATGAGCATAAATTAACCTATATTCAGCCATCAGTTTGGAATAATGTCAATGGGCTATAATTTTGCCCTTTTTTAATGGATTTAATTGTTTATTATATGTGTGTGTGTGCGTATATATATATGTATGTAATTCTTTATATAAATACGGTCATATCTTGCTACGATGTGCAGACCGTTTCAATCATATTAGATATCATTAGGCAAAAAGAATTAAAGTGCAAAGATTAAAAAAGATCAGATTGGTGACGTTTCTATAGGAGCCCTGGATTCGGCCGAGGTGACCGACCTAGTAGGATTATATATTTTGGATAATTTTACTAAATACATTGAAATAGAAGATATAGCTTTATACAGAGATGATGGACTTATGATCATAAAAGACTCGAACGGACCTAAATGTGAAAAAATGAAAAAAGATCATCCTCAAGGAGTTTAGAAGAATAAATTTAAAAGTGGAAATAGTTTCGAATACCAAAACTGTTAATTTCTTGGACGTTACTCTAGATTTAAAAAAATATATATATATATACAGCCTATAAAAAGATAACACTGACCACATATAATTTCAAACTATCCGAAATCTATAATTAAACACATTCCAAATTCTATCAGCAAAAGAATAAGTTGCAATTCGTCTACTGTAGACATTTTTAACACTCACAAGTCGTTTTAAAGACAGCAGTTATAAAAATACAAAAGTAGAATATATCCATACTACACCTAATACTAAAACATTCAATAATAAGGGAACAAGGAAAAGTATATGGCTCACTCCCCTCCGTTCAATTTAAACGTCAAAACAACTTTTGGAAAAAGATTCCTTAACCTCATAAAACAACACTTCCCACCCAATAATATCCTCAAAACATATTCAATAAAAATACAATAAAATTAATCTATAGCTGTAGCGAAAATTTAGAAAATATTATAAAGAAACATAACATGAAAATTCTAAATAATGCATCTGAATCAAATAAATAAAATTTCCACGAAGTAAAACCTATGCAGGGTGTCACGATTAACGCCGATTGAGAGATTCGAACCCGGCAACGGAGCCATCGCTGACTCCATTAACAAGGAACAAATCCATTCGGCCACCGTTAACCGCACACGTATATATATATATATATATATATATATATATATATATATATATATATATATATATATATATATATATATATATATATATCGACGATAATTCTTGGTCTGAAGACGTAATCCCCCAACGCGGGTGATTACAGAAACATGTATGCACATATGTAGCCATCAATGTTTGTATAAATAAATTTAATATAAATAAATTTTATATATATAATATATATATATATATATATATATATATATATATATATATATATATATATATAGTGATTTAAAGGTTATGAGGGTTTTTTGAAGCATGAAAAACGATATTACTTTTTGTATTTAATATTTTTATTGTTATTTTTTATATTTCAAGCAGATCTCCGCTCTTGGTCACAAAAAAGTATCGAAATGAAAAAGAAAACCGTTGAAAGAACTGGAGATTTGTGGCGTGGACAGCGTTCATCCCTAGCAATGATGTTCGAAAAAGTTCACGTGAATCATTTTAGCCGTTTGTGGAAGAAGATTGTGTTTTTTAATATTTTTTTAATATTGCAACGTAAAAGCGTTTAATTCAAACGGCAAAAATGAGACGCAAATGATATTGATTGTATAATGGAATAAAAATGAAATTGTTAAACGGTAAAAATAATGTAATTATTAGTTATGAATAATAATAATAATAATAATAATAATAATAATAATAATAATAATAATAATAATAATAATAATAATAAAACTACTGAAGAGGGCAGAGTTAGAAACAATGTCGGCTTTTTTAATGGTGAGTAAATTCCGTCTCTCCCTCAATAAAGATGGGACGAACATAGATGATACATACCAATACACAGTCATATTCAACGACCATATGTATATAATATATGCCCCCATACATATAATGCATATATAAATAATAATATGCATAAACAGATATTCACACATGCACACACATACACGCATATATATCCATACACATGTATATGCATACAATGACATGTACAGGTCCAGGCATGAAACGTGCACCCATATGCATACATACATTATATATATATATATATATATATATATATATATATATATATATATATATATATATATATATCATAGATAATATGGGTCTCAACGGTACCCCCCTTTTATGGGTCTTAGGCAAACCATACAAACGGGGGCGAATAGAACCGGTGGGTCGAATTAAATTAGAAATTGACCCATTTGACAAGTCGTTTTTGGAACTTGGTCTCGATAGAAATAGTAGAATCATGAGTATCTACCGGACCTAATTTAACCAATTTAGAGGTGTCCCCCAGGATAGTCATCATTTTATTGACATAATCCTGGTGATCTATTATGACAACGCCAGAGCCTTTGTCGGGTCTTGTGATGAGTAAAGATTTATTATGGCGAAGTGTTTTGATTGTAGGATAATGTTCACTTCGCAATTTTGCTTCACAAAGCGAAATAGGCGTGCCAGCATAAGAATGTGCGACGTCATTTAGTTTCGCCTTAATATCACTGATATATATATATATATATATATATATATATATATATATATATATATATATATATATATATATATATATATATATATACTAGCAAAAGTACCCGTTGTTGACTGGGTTCATAAACAGTCTACAGAAAATGGACTCTGATTTATGAAATTATGATAGGTTATGAAAAGGAAGGGTTGTAATGAGATAGCTTTGGGGGTATCAAAACCAAAGTAAAATATGATGAAAGTAAAAAGAAAATAGATAAACCCCATAATTTGTTATACCATACCTGTTCACACTGAAACATTTATCACAATATTCTGTGGATCTATATTAAAAAACCTTGTTAAACTTTGTGACATATTTACATTCTATGGAGGTCAGGCGCGAACGAGCACCCCATAATTTTATTATACCATATTTCTTCAAATTGAAACATAATTATCAAAGTATACTTACGGAGATAGATATGAAAAGTTTTTATTAAAGTTTATGCCTATTTCCATTCTATGGAAACCAGGCGCGAACGCAGACCCCACAATTTTATTATACCATCCCTATTTAAGTTAAAACATAGTTATCAAAGTATTATTATTACACCTATATCAAAAACACTTGTAAACGTTTTTTTTATTTTAAAATTTTTTATTTCCATACTTTGTGGACCAGGCGCGAACGCAGACCCCACAATTTTAATGAACCACTGTTCTGCCAGATCAAACATACCCATTCTGTGTCTCGATACATCTTCTATCATTATATGCAATCAATTTTTTAAAATAATCAACCATATAGGAGCCTATTCGTGACAAGACACACACACACACATACACACACAGACATTCAGCTTTATATAATAGATAAAGCGCTTTAAATAAGGCTGGGGAGACTCTAGGGGCCCCTTTCATCAGCAAACTCATCAGGAGTCAATCGTTGAATTTCTATCAAGTGTAAAACAAATGTCACGCAAGAGCGAAGACTTAAGTGGGGATTACTTATGAAATTATAACGAATGGATGAAATGAAAAAAAATTATATATATATATATATATATATATATATATATATATATATATATATATATATATAATCTAAATGAGTCACTAATACAATGTTTAGTGTATAGATCCTGAACCGGTTCCATAATGGTTAGAAGCCATTGGGCTAAGGAGTGCTAGGCAGACCCCGCCAGAGACAAAATAGGTCTAATAATAATAATAATAATAATAATAATATATATATAATATATATATATATATATAATATATATATATATATATATTATATATATATGTATGTATATATTATTAAACCTATCTCTTTGTATGTGTGTTATTTTGCATCAAATCCACGCGTTGTTTTTTCAACCAGACCTATGTTGTCGTCCATTTGCAAAGATGTTCCCCCACTACCACTACCACCACCGTAATAATTCTATTGTTTATTTATTTAAATGTAGTTGCAATGCGCACTATGTTGGGCGAACATCGCAAAGATTGAATTTCCGTTTGAAACAGTATGTACCATCAAAGATTCGTTATGTAAATTTTTCATCCTCGGATGTTCTGATTAATACGTGTGGTTCTGCGATTTGCGATCACCTTATAAATAACCATGCGTGTGCCACGAATTTCAGAGCTGACATGTTTACGAGCTTGAGTGAGTCGCAATCATCCTTTCATTTAAAAATTCTAGAGACTATTTTTATTAAGTCTTTGAGGCCTTCTCTTTGTAAGCAAAAAAAAATCTTTTAGGTCTTAATTTAGTTTCTATGTAATTTTTCCACCGTTTATTCATCGATTTAGCTCTGTTGAGCGAGGAACGAAACCTGGTTAGCTCACCTTTATTTTCATTTTATTATTTTTTTAAATCATCATGGTGATTGGTCTGTATTTGGCCATTATTAAATTCTGTACCCCCCGAAAACTTTTTAAATATATATATATATATATATATATATATATATATATATATATATATATATATATATATAATTTACTGGAAACGTTACTCAATTTGTATATACTAATCGTAAGTGATTAAAAAATATTTCTCATAAATAAAGTTTTGATAATGAAAAACGTTATATAAATTTGGAAAACATTCAAGCTCAATGAATGCCTTTTTATTAGATTACAGAGTGTAGTATAATTTTCCAAGTTCCAAATATCAAGTTTTCTCAGTTGGTTATTTATTACTTTTCAAAATGGTAGTTATTACAATATCGTTTCGTATTGCGACTAGCAAGTCTTTAAACTTATGCTTTGGCTGCATTTTTAGTCAAATACTCATCAGATGTTTACCTTTAAAAACTTTTTTAAAAAAACCGTTACCTACATGGTTCATGGAACCGACACACACTCCATTTTTCTCTTACTGAGGCAGGCATTTAAAATCAACAGTAGGTTTTTTTATATGATAGGAGCGCGTTTCAAATGAATGTTTCCGTTTAGATCACAATTAAAGCACAATACTTGACTTGTGAATTTTAAACTTTAATTCAAATTATATATAAAAATAATTTATAAAATCAACAGTAGGTTCTCTACAGTGCAATGTAAACTATAATGTATTGTGAACTAAGTTACTGCGAGAGGTATTCGGAGCTTCTTCACTGTGCACTTCGATGGATCCCCAACTAGGGTATGCAATCAATCGATTTGATTATAAAATGGACGATTTTACCGATTTCGATGACAATTAAAATATGGAAGTATGAAACATTCGTTGATCATCATTCAATCCCGGCCAAGGTCGGGTCTCCTTGCTGGTCATTTATACTTGTAGAAATTAATATGTCGGAGAATAAATGAGAAAACTAAGAGATAACATTCATATTACCTCTTCCTCGACTTCCTCGGCGTTAACTTTCAACAAGGATCCATTCAACCAGCTTTCATGATAGGCTTGAAACTTGACAGCGTTTGTCCATAGAAGATCGTACGGTTCTTTAGCGGCCGAAATCACTTCAATTGTTTCAAACTGTGTTTGCTGCTCCAGATCCAACATTTTCTCTTCTCCGTTAATTTTCCGTTTCTGAAAATTAAAAATGAACTTAAAATTTTCATATATCAACGAATTTTGAAAAATGGCTCCAGTTAATTTTTTGTAAACCATATTGTTTTCCTCTCGACATCGATAAGGTATATCTTTACCTTCAACATCGATAAGGGCATTCATTAAACATAAGGATGTTCTTTACTTTGTGTAGAGTGTAACTTATAGCATTTAAGCTGGTGTCGACGACAAAGAATAAAGCGGCATTAAGTGGATTGGATTTGGTGCTGCGATAGTTCAATATACAGCTGAAATTGGTTGTTTCATAAAAGGTTGTTCTGCCGAAAAACAACATACTTTCCCACAAAGTTCATAATTTTCACAAAACCAGCACGAACCTTCTATTTCAAAAATGCTAGAATTGTCTTCACCCCTATTTCAGCCAAACGTCTTTTTAAGCTTCTCGTAGCTTTCTGTCTTAGCTTAACTCTCTTTCTTATCTTTTCAATTATATCAATATCTTTCCGCCAATGTTTAAGATTTTCCATAAGCCGCCTCTTCCAGTTTGGTTACCCGTCCTTCCTTTTTGTTCTGCATCAAGCCAAGATGATACGTAACAACGTGTAACGCCGCGTTAAGTTCCATAATATGTTTTTTCTCACGATGTTGCACATTACACCTTCATCTTGCCTTTAAGTTCCGCCTATCAATAATCTTCATGTTTATGATTTTGCCACCAAAGAAACCCTCTCTTGATTTCGGAAGTAATCCGTTCTTAACTAAAGTCAAGATCGTACGTTATCACTACTTCTCCATACATCTGTTCTTTCTCCTGTCTGGTACTAGCCTCTTTTGCTTCACAGCTTTCAAACTGAGACAAAACAATAGCATTCCATTCCTCCACAGTCAACTGAATTACACTATCACCTACATTCTCCTCCAGTATTTGAACACTACTAGTACTCTCATCATATTTTACTTTCGTTATTCATTTCATCCCTAACCCTAATCCTTGCAATCTTAACCCTCGCCATCATTGTAAGCAGGTTGTTATTTTCAATTTTTTTAACTGAGATAACAAACTCGTCACACTCGAGTACCACCTCCTCTAGATTCCCATTCCTCCTTTACTTTCCGGATATATACATTTGATTTGGAAAATATTCCCACAACACTTTTTCTCCATCTATCCACGGTTTTTCCTGTCCCTACACCCTCCTTGCCCTCACCACACCTACCACCCCAACACCATCAAAATTTAGAACAATTGCATGACGACGACTGGACCCATCATGTTGAAAAGTAGGGCACATGCCGAACGTGAAACCATCGCAAGATATTCCAGCTTCATTCACATCATTATCCTCAATATTTTAATTCAACATTCTCCTATAAATGGGATTGGTGAATTTAAGGTTACATCGATAGTTTTACTGAGCCACCATCTCTAGGAGAGTTATCGACTAAGGTGAAAGACCCCCTCTCGATCGTCCCTTTAGTCGATTCTTAGGACACACCGAGATAGTGGTTGATGCATTTTACTTCTTCTCCTTAACAACAACAACAACAACAACAGCAAGTAATAATAATAATAATAATAATAATAATAATAATAATAATAATAATAATAATAATAATAATAATGACCCACCTTCTAATTTC
Source organism: Euprymna scolopes (assembly GCF_053919585.1). Lineage (NCBI taxonomy): Eukaryota > Metazoa > Mollusca > Cephalopoda > Sepiida > Sepiolidae > Euprymna > Euprymna scolopes. The sequence goes on along the minus strand of NC_136482.1, from coordinate 1,904,268 downwards.
AGAAACAATAACGCCGACATAGAACACGTAACTATCCTCTCTAATTTCAGGTACAAAAACACAGATAAAAGACCAGAGAACCAAAGTAATCAACACCGACCCAAAAACCGAAGGAAGAAATGGACTAAAAAAAGAGAATAAACGGGTAATGGAATGCCTTTACAGAAGTCACCTAAAGACACAGGATATCGCAATCGGATGAAAGAGTTATGGAACACGACCAGTGATTACCATACATCAGAACAAAGAATTGCAGACCAAACTAAACTTCTCCTCAAGAGATGCTGACTTTCAAATCTAGAACTGAATGAAATACAACAAAAATAAATATTAGAACAAACGAAGAAACGACCTACGAGGAAGTCCTAAACATAGGAACTACAGAAGTAGAAGAACTGCAATCTTGGACACAAGAAATGTGTAGACCGAGATCTATGAAACAACAGAACTTAACGAAAAATGAATTAGCTGAAGTAGAAAACATCGGGAAAATTATGAATGAGGAAAAAAATAAAGCTCCCGTCCTTAAGATTGAAAAAAAGAAAAAACTGAGAGAAATTGAACAAACTCCTCCAATATATCCCAACAGGGACAATTAAGAACCTAAACAATTTAATCTATGCAGGTGCGAAGACAATAAGAATGAAGTTTCAAAAAAATAAAACGACTGAAAAAGAAAACGATCCAACAAAACCTAAATGGGAATTAAGGCTGGAAACTCAAATCAACAAACTAAAGAAAAAAGTCAAAGCGATAAACAAGATGAAAACAAATAGAAGAGGATGGAAAAGAAGAAATGCAGCCAGCGAGGAGAGGATCAACAAGAAACAGGAAGAAGTGAAGGAAAAAATAGCAGCAAAGAAAGCGAGATTAAGACGATACTGATATAAATCGGAACAGTGTAAGCTAAATAGGACTTTTGAAAATAACGAAAGCAATTCTACCAAAATGTAAATGAAGGGAAAACAAAAACAGAAAAATCGGACCCGACGGAAAGAAAACACTGGTGGATCAGAACAAAAGGATCGCAATAGAAAATAGCAATAGAAAATCGCAATAGAAAATAGCAATAGAAAAGCAGAATGGCTGAAAGAAATGTGAGAAGAGTCACAGCAAATCGAAGACGGAACAGAGAATGAAATCAACTAGGAAACACTCAAGACAACTCTCCGAAAAATGGCCAACTGGACAGAACGTAGTCATGACGGAATACATGCCTATTGGTTTAAGAAATTCGCGCCATGAAAGGCAAGTTCAGCAACTGAAAAGATGCATCGACGAATCACATGTGCCAGAATGGATGACCAAATGTAGAACCACATTGGTGCAAAAAGACACAAAAGGGAGGGGGCATCCTCAGCAACTACAAACGTATAACCTGTTTATGGAAAATACTTACTGCAAAACTTGCTACGGATGGTGAGAAGTTCCCGGTTACGATGATGTTTGGAAATAATGATTAGAGAGAAAAGAATTATGCTATCACAGTAATGTTAGACGTAATTTGGATTGTTGCGCTCCTAGGAATAAATATTATAATTTATTGTAACTGATAAATGCGACTACAAATATGCGCAACATCTACGTACGGTAGTGTGTAGTAGTCTGAGCATAGTAGATTTATATGTGGCGTTTGTCAAACTATGATTTTTTTCTGCTTTTTTTTTTGTTGTTAAGGAATAATTGATCCTATTTTATTAATATAGAAGAAAAAGAAGAATAGATAGATTGAATAGAATAGATATAAAGATTGAATAGAATAGATATAAGATAGATAGATAAAAAAAGAAATTGACAGAAAGAATAAAGGATAGGTATTGAAGAGACTATTAATGCAATATTTTCCATTATTAAAACTAGTTAGAATTTCTATTTTGAATAGATACAAATATCGCAATCTGTTGTGATTGATAGACAGACAGACGGACAGACTGACAGACAGACGGACAAAAGCTTTATAAGTGAGGAATCACTACTAACCGAGGCCAAAAGTTATTCGAAGATATTGAAAAGATAAATTTGATGGAAATATTGTAGTTTAAAAAATAAAGAATAGTATGAGAGGATTGAAAATGATAAAAGACTAAAAGATTGATTAATTATGAGTTTATGGCAAGTTCTTATTGACATTAGATTTGAACGTTTTGTAACTTGAAGCCGTAATAACGTGCTATGTTTTGCACGCGGGGAAAGAAAAGGAATGTTTTTGCAGTTGTTCTAGGTAGACGAGTTCTTGCTGTGACTGTCTAAGGAGAAAATTGATTTTTTTGTTTGTTTTGTTTTGTTTTTTACAGCATATCTACCTTTTTCGGATTATTTAATTCCGAATCTGGTTATATTGGAAAACGTTTTCATGCTCCAAGTTATTTATATTTTTAAATATTTATTTGTAGAGTTTGGTTTGGTTGTTTTGTTTTACGACATATCAAACGTTTTTGGAGTAATTTCTTGAAAGTTTTTATGCTTCAAGTTCTTTATATCTTCAAAGATTTTATGATTTTGTAGAGTAAATGGTTGTTCTTTGTTTTTTACTTTGCAGAATATGATTGAGTTTTGCAAAGGGAGAGGAAAAAAGTCAATAACATCAACGTTTGATACATTTCAATCAGGAAGCTAGTATGTTCAGGTAGTTATAAGAAAATTTTATTTCAAGTTTCGGTTGGTAATTAATTTTTTTTAAAGCTTAAAATTTATTTAATGACATGCTGAGATCTTGTGTTAATGCCATGATCGGCCGTTTGTGTGAGATGAAATTAATTTTTATTGAATTTTCACTCCAAACAAGGCACAGTGTCACTTTGATGTAGGGGCTACTATCTGTGACATAATTTGTAGGGGTACTATGTAGGGAGTTGAGCAGCAAGCTGTCTGTTTACGTTACACTTTAGCTTATGCATGTCAGTAAAGTCAGGGAAACAGAACCCCGAAAGGGAATTCCAAAGTCTAGCAGTTCTAGGGTAGAAACCATTAGAGTAGAAAGCTTTCTTACACCTAGGGATTTTTACTGTGTAGGGGTGGGATTTTGCTGCTTGTCGGGTTTGTCGGTGGCATTTACGTCGAATGGGTAGAAGGGCGTGTAGTTCGTCGGGGCAACTACCATTAAAATAATTGTAAAACAGGCAGAGGGATGAAACATTTCGTCGATGGGACAGTGCTTGAAGCCTAGCTGATAATGTGTTGGCGACTCTCTTTTGAATTCTGTCCAAGAGTGAGAGACTAGTAGTAGATGCACCAAATATGGCAACAATACTCCGTGCATGGGCGAATGGTGGCCTCGTAAATGTATAGGATACTCTCAGGCGTAGGTGAGTTTCTAGCACGGTCAATATAATAAAGGAATGGAGACAAAATAAAAACTTTACCTCATCTTTTAAAAATGCCAGAGTTTTCCCAATCTCCCCAAGTTCGATTTGGTACTGCTTTGCTTCTGACATTCTTTCTTTCGTCGAGAATTCTTTCAACTTTTTCTGCAAGTCTTTGATGTCTATTTCAATTTTCTTGCGCCATTCTGTTAGCCTCTGCACGGCCATGTCATGCTGTTTTTGTAATTTCGTTTCGCTGAAACAAAAAGTTTCAATTTTGTCTTTAATAGAAACGATCATAACAGAATGTATGCATGCAATTCACACATTAAATTAAGTCTGTTATATAATGTGTTGATTTAGTAGATACCAAATATTCGTATATGTTATATACTGGGTGTTGTTATTATGACGTATATTCTGTATGGTTGTTGTTCGTCTTAGGAGAGTCTTAGTGAGAGATTAGAGTCTTAGGGGTGGTCATGTGCTGAGTGTTCATATGTCTTAAGATGTTCCTGTTTGTGGTACATGTTCATACAAGAGAGCCGACGGCTTGTAATACACAATGAGAGGAGATTTGATATATAGATAGATAGACCGAGAGTTTGTGCGTTTGGCATTTATACGTTTGACAGTTCTTATATGAACGGGAGTGTTTCTATAACCATGTCTGAATTTGCTCCCTAGTCAAGAGGAGGGTGTGACGTGTGTAGACTCCTAGTCCGTGCATATGTTTATTTGAGTCGTTACGGCAGAGTAAGAAGCATCCAGAAAAAAATGAGGAGTTCTAGGATATCTGGGGAGTTTACAATTAGGTTGGTGCTGTTGCATAGTTCTTATTAGAAGAGGACTGATGTTATATATTTGTTGTTGTTCATATTAGTAAGAGTAGCATGTCATGTAATAGGTGTTCTTGTTGTAAGATAGAGGCAGGTCTTATATATAAAGAGACAGAGTACATGTTAATACAGGAGAACCGACGGCATGTAATACACAATGAGAGGAGATGTATGATATATAGATAGATAGATAGTGCGTTTGACATTTATACTGTTTGACAGCTCTGTGAATGGGAGTGTTTCTATAACATTGACACATATATTTCTTTACCTATTTTTGAGATGATGATTTTCACAAAGTTCTTATAATATAAATTCACAAATACCTTTTCTGTTGAATAACATAACACGAAGACGCAGATACAAAAAGATGAAATTGTTCGTTTATTCCATTTCAATCGGTCAATGGCTTTGCGTCAAGGATTTCAAGTCTTTACATGATTCTTTTTTCTCCCCTTCGCTTCCAAGGTTCCATATCAGCTCTGTCTCTGACTCCTCTCTTCTCCCCTGACTGACTGACTTACTCTTTGCCAAGCTCCAACTATATTGAAAACTTATGACGTCTTTGCATGGCCAACACGTGAATATCAGACACGTGGCCTGACACGCCTCACGTTTCCACAAAGCCGACTCTCTAACCTAATTTTTGATTAACCCATTTTACAAACATTTTCCATTGTCCGTTTTTAAATTCCTTATTTTAATTTCATTTCTTTAACAGAAACAAACTTACATCATTACATTCCTTTTTCAATAAACAAATATCTAACTATTTTATGTTAACTAAACAATGGTAATTCTACATTCCATTTTCAATGGCATTCTGTATTATTTATTTTAATTCTAAATTCCAAATCTAGTTTCGCAAGTTCAAATCCTCGGCTATCCTATCTCATATTTACTCACTTACAAGAACAGGTGACTGTTCTTTAACAGGGCAAAAAATAATGTCCTTTTTTGACGTTCAACTTTATGTAAAAAAAAAAAACATTATTTTTGCACCCACCTAATAAGAAGAAATAATTTTACTTTATCCGTTAGTTGTGAATCCCTGTATATTTGTGAACACGGCTCTGAAGTAAAAAAGCTTAAATGACCGTTTTTACAAAATTGTTTAAAAAATAAAACATATTTTTCTTCTTGACAGATGCAGCCTGTGATCCGCCATGACAAGCAACAAGGAGACGTAACTCCACACAGCATGAACAACAAATTCATAGAACGCGTCAGCTGTAACCTTCATATCGTGTTGGCTTTTAGTCCAATCGGCGATGCCTTCAGAAACCGACTGCGAATGTACCCGTCTTTGATCAACTGCTGCACTATCGATTGGTTTCAGGTAATCGATTATCAATCGATTTATTCGCTTTTTTTTATATCGTACATTTTATTATTCAATATATCCTTACCTGTTAAACAGTATTACAGAATATCGTTATGAAGCACTCGCTACTTATAATTTAATAAGAAAATTGTTCTGATCGATTTCATGAGGGAATCATTCCAGATATTACCTTCTTTGGAAAAAAGGGATTGGTTTATTGCTAGTAGCCTAAGCCGCTCCCACAGGAGAATGTCGATGAGTCCGATTACAACTATATACATTCATTGTTTTTGTCAACTAGCAGGGAAACCCGGCGTTGTACGGGGTTGAATGAGAGTCAACAAATATACTATCCTTCAAAAGTATTATTGTTCAATTCTAAATAGAAACATTAATTTCAAACGCGCCCCTTCCTTATCAAAGAACTAAGTGCTGATTTTCGAAATTATTTTACATAATCACTTGGATGTACAAACATCAAGTTCAATTGTGTTCTAAGAAAAACATTTATTTCGAACACACCCTGCCTTATAAAAGAACCTACACCTACTGTTGAATTTATCGGCTGGACCATTTTGCTTGTACAGTGATAAAACGGTATATCTCTAATGTTATATTTTTTTTCATTTCTAGCTGACATATCGCAGTTTAATCGGTAGAGTATTAGCTGCTTTTGCACAACAGCAGCTGCATAAGTCAAAGTGAACCATTCTGGAGTGTCAGACTCCCTGTAGAATTTCTGCCTAAGGTTATCACTTCAACGTTCTCTTTCATCCATTTATTGGAACACTTCAGCAATTAGAGAAAAAAAATCACTGCGGGTGTCTTTGAGGCATTTCCAATCAACCTGTTAACAATATATCGTCGTTTTGAATAATGACGCTTCTTTCTGGGATCAGAGGTATATGGTGATATGAATCATTGATACGAGGTAATATACATTTTCAAGTAGACTATGGCCGTTTGTCACACAAGTCTCTGGCAATGCTGTCGGGAAAAGGTTGAGAAGCAAGGCTTACTTGTTCTTACGATTATGAATTTGTTCTGCTTCGTTAAGTGCTACTAAGAACTTTGGTCGACTTTGTTGACTTTATTTTGCTTTCTTTCCTTCGCTGAAGCCATGGCCAGACGATGCTCTCCATCTTGTAGCGAACACTTTACTCGATGACGTCGAAATGTCACACGAAGTTCGACAAGAATGCGTGTCCATGTGTAAACATTTTCATCAAAGTGTTCGAGCTTTATCGACAAGGTAAGTAAAAAGCAAAGTGTTTCTAAATTACTTTATCGCTTAATGTTTCGCCATTTCGATTATTTAGTGTTGAATTGGCACAGCTTGAGTAAATATTGTTCGCACTAATCGGGAATACGTCCCTGATAATCAGTCCGTTTCCCCCTTTATTAAGCCATCGTCATAAAAAAGATTAGCAATAGACAGAAGATACTAAGCTTATTAGGGACTGTATAAAACTTAGGAACATCACGATAGGTTGACAATGCAGAACTCCGAAAATGTGACAGTGGTCCATGTTCAGTCACACAATTCCGACGCAGCGTGTTCAGGACTGTAGAACACAATGCAGAAGGATATCGCCGGTTCATTTCTGAGCAAACACAAATGTGATTATGCAGAAGGTCTTATGTCGCAGGTTTGGTCTGTTCAGCGCAGGGCGGTATTTAAACAAGGAACGTGCTACATTAGAACAGATATCAAAATTGCCTCAGTCTAGAAGGATTTCTGATCCACTGACTGAGGACAAAAAAAAAGTGTAGTATTAAATCAGATACTACATTTTGATTCTGGCTAAAATATCCCCAAAAGCTTTCTTTCTGTCGGGTTGAGGTATGGTTCGCTTCAATCCTTGAAGATCAACCCTCCCAGTTTTTACCACCTTTCCAAAAAGAGGTCGCTTAATTGTTAATTGCGTGAGGCGCCACTACCGAAAAATACCGGCAGGGCTGCTCAGATATCTTTTGTAGATCAGAGCTCACTTCACCTAGCTCCCAGGACTTTCAAAATCTAGCTGAGCTTATGTCAAACCTCCTGCAAAAGCACTAAATAAACACACAAAACATGTAAATTATTGTTTTGCATTGTCACTTTGTTTTACGGCAGATCAACCCTTTTCCAACTTATGTAATACTGTAATGCCAATAGTACATGATTGTTGTTTATGTGATATCGATGACTATTACAAGCGATTGGTTAGATATCATTGATTAACTATGTTGCTATTTGACCCATATCCTGGGATTCACAGGGATTAATAATGAATCTGATTCGTTGGCACGCTTAACTAAACACAACGTGATAGCAATAATTCCATGCCTTAGGATTATCTACGGGGATGAAACGCGAAAGCCTCTGTGTAGCTTAATTACCATAAATATATTTCGTAACTTACTATATATGTGTGTACATGGTAAAAAAGAATGCACAACGAGAAAGAGATAATATCTTAAAAGGGCTTTGGACATCCCAAGTCTGACCCGCTACCGCCAGTTGTTAGAAGATTATTTTTATTACATTTTCACTCCAAACAAAGCCGCTTTGATGTAAGGGGCTACTATCTGGGACATAAATTGTAGGATACTATGTAGGGAGTTGAGCAGCAATATGTCTGTTAACATTACACTTGAACTTCTGCATGTCAGTACAGTTGGGGAAGTAGGAACCGGGAAGGGAGTTCCAAAGTTTAGCAGTTCTAGGGAAGAAACTATTTGGGTAGAAGGCTTTCTTGCATCTAGGGATCTCTACTGTGTAGGGGCGCGACTTTACTGCTTGTCAGGTTTGTTGGAGGCATTTACGTCGAAGGGGGCACAAGGGCTTGTAGTTCGTCGGAGCATCTACCATTAAAATACTTGTAAAACAGGCAGAGGGATGCAACATTTTGTCGATGGGACAGAAGTTGAAGTTTAGCTGACATTTCGGGACTTATTAGGTTGGCGACTCTCTTTTGAACCTTGTCCAGGAATGAGAGATTAGTAGTAGATGCACCAGCCCAAATGTGATAACCATACTCCATACATGGGCGAATGATGACCTTGTGTGATCCTCGTTCTGTCACGATACTGGAGTAGTTGGTTTTGGCCGTTCAAACCTTTCTTCATGCCTCACTTTGTGTCAGAATAGTTTCACAAAAGAAGGCCTGAGGTAATTCGACCAAAAGAATGTTCAATGTTAGGGTTACCAAACGAATTTAACAATTCTAAAATAAAAGTGGAAAACAGCCGTTCGACAACAATAACAAGATTTATTAAAACACATTAGTGTTACAATGATATGTGTAAAAAACTTGGTTAAAATAAAGTCGAATACCGGATATACAGGGGGAATATGGTTGACTGGTGAAAAGTCCGTGATAGTTAAAAATGGCAGGTACGACGACGGCAGAGTTGTCAACGAGGGACTTGGTTCTCGGTTAACGGAAAATGAACCAACTCGATTTCTCAATTTGGTGTCCTCATTTTTTATGGACCCGGTTTTTGGCAGATGTGCTTTCTTGTTGGTTAGTAAATTAGGACTGTCGACCAATGGTCTAACGCCTAGATCACGGAGGAGGGTAAGGGGAAACGCCCACCCCCCACTTCGGACTCGTATATGATTAGTTATTCTAGAGCAGCCATTAGCTAGTGCCGTAATTAATGATCTGGGTTTCAATTTCCTTGACCGCTCTCAAGGTCTTGTCAAACTTTACACTTTATGGCGTGATCAGGTTGACCCAGCGCACCTATCAATGTTCGACACTTTTGTGTTGTTTTCATTCCATTAAAATCTGAAATAATTTTGTTTTGCTTCTGATAACTCCGTACGTCTTCTTCGAATTATTTTGCTTTTGGCAAAAAACTGACACTTTTTGTTATTTTCATTTTTATTAAAATCTAAATGATTTTGTTTTGCTTCTAACAACTCTGTTATTGTTTGTTTCAACGTATTTATACTTGGTGACCCTTTTTTTTTACATAGGCATCACCACATTATCAAGGCCAAGAGGCCACTCAAGGATAAGGGTTAAAGCGTGTACAGTAGAAATTGGACAATATAGTAATCATTAGTAATGAAAATTTGGTAAATTTGATAACTTATATGGAACGGCTCATCAAGAACTTATTTACATTAGACTTGAAGACAACCATATTGTAGTCAGCCGGAAAGCAGGAAAACGGAAGACAATTCCACAGGCGTGCAGTTAAGAAAGAAGCTTTGTTCATGGAATCTACGTTTAGGTTTAGACACAGATAAAGAGTGGGGGGGAATTATTGATAGTGTTTACAGCTAGACGAGTGTTTCTTGTGAAAGTTTGGCGAGGGGGGACCATAGATTGAAGCTCAGTCGAACACTTTCCATGAAAATAACGATACATCAGAGACAAACTCGCAACATCTCTTCTGTGAGATAGAGGTTGCAAGGAAGAGAAAAGGACATCTCCTACGAGGCTACGAAGTCTATTTTGAACTCTATCAAGGCAGGCCAAGTCCTTTCTAGCAGCTCCTGCCCAGATGTGGCAACAGTATTCCATCCTTGGACGTACCTGCCTCAGCAGTGAGATATCTACCGTATCGATAGAAAGATCCCACCATTTTTCCAGCGGCCTTGGCAACAGATTTGATGTACGTGTTCCATTTAAGATCAGGAGTAATGGTCAAGCCAAGAAGCTTGTCAAAACTTGAGGCCTCCTGAAGACGAGAGCCATTCATTTCAATTGACGTTTTTTTGTTTTTTCCCTTCGTTTTCACTGATTTTAACAATCTGTTATTTACTCTTTACTCAAATTCAAATGATGCAGTAATTTGGAAATTAATTCTTTTTTTAATCACAACACGAAGACGCAGATACACAAAGATGATGACGTCCTTTATTTCATGACCGGTCCATGATTTCACTCCAGGAATTCAAAGTTTCTTTATATGGCTTTTTCTTCTCTAACCTTTCGCTTCCAAGGTTTTACGTAAGCAGCTGTCTCTGACCTCTCTCTAAGTTCTTTCTCCTTGACTCTTCTCCTCTTCTCTCAGACTGCATCTAAAACTCTACCTATATTGAGAACTCGTCACGTCATCGCATGATTAAACATGTGCTCATAAAGCACGTTGGATGACATGCGTTACGTTGCCAAACTTGACATGACTCCGAATTCAGTAACCTATTTTTCAAATAACCTCTTTACAAAATATGTTTACAATTTTAATTTTCACAGAAACAAATTTCATTATTACATTCCTTTTCCAATAAACAGATATCTAACTATTTTGTGTGAGTTAAACAATTGCGATTCCACATTCCTTATTTCAATAACATTCTGTATTTATTTTAACTCATGATTGGAATTTTCAATTCTAAATCTAGCTTCGCAAGTTCGAATCCTTGACTATACTATTTACATTTAACTAATTCCCTATTTTTTACTTGCATGAAAAGGGAATAGCCCTTTATCATGTAACAAGTCCACGGAACTGGAAGTAAGCAAAAACAACTACAAGGTGGAAAATGATACCTATACAGGATTTGAACCTGTGTCACGTAGCATTTTTAACTTTATGGTTTTATTTGTTTATTTTGAGACACGTGCACAAAATTAACGTTTATTATTTATATTACTCATACATAAGTGATAACAAAAAACGCAGCACTGTAATCCATGTATAATTTCGGAAGTAAAGTTCAAAGTGTTTGGAAAATTAATGTCATAACTGCGGGATTATGTTCTATATGTGTTAAGATTGCTTTTGTAATAATACTAGTCTACTTTTCTTCATGCTCTATTTTTTTATTCTATGTGATATTCACGGAATTTCTCTCCTACGATGCTGACCGAGCCACCATGCTAGCTATTAAAGGAAGTTATGACGATCATGAAGTTTAGATCTTTCTTCGTAACCCTATGTCATTGATATTTGTCTGGTGTTCGTGTTTTTGTTTTTTGCTTTGTTTGTTTTGTTTTGTTTCTTGTTTTTTTGTTGTTTTTTTTTTTGTTAGCGCATATAGAAACGCCTGTAATCCTGATGTAGAGGTGTGTTTATTTAGCCTGTTTGTAGAAATAACAGTGCACTAGCACATACAATATACATGTTAGATGTTCACAATACAGAATGTTTGTTAGCGTGTTTCTAACAGGATGCAGGCGTTTCTGGACCTATGTAGATGGGATTCCTTTCTTTATTTACTTATATGGAAGATAGATTAAAGGATTGGCCTCGAGTAAGACTGGAAATTTATTTTCGCCTGACGATGTCTTTTAAGACCGAAACAATAGATTTATTGTAGCGGCTTTTTGATATCTTTTTTTACCTAAATTGAATAAAATAATATGATGCACTTTTTATTTGGGCACTAACAACAATCTTGTTGAAATTCAATGGTTTTTACTTTTTGATATTTTTAACCTTGAATAAATATGTATATTATTCTGTCAATTTTTTATTTGTTTCCGTTAAGTTTAACATACTGTTAAAGACGCGCCCCTACTATCAAGTTATGAACTATTCCGTGGCGTCGTTTCCGTCCATGACGTCACTTCCGGGAAAGGAGAAGCGGTTTACGAGAGAGTTGGAGACAGACTCGCGAAGCGGGTGGTCGTTCACAATTAGTCTTGCCATGAGCAAAGAAATTGTTAAATTACCTCTTTTATGTATTTTTGTTAATACATTTTTATGTAATTTTTACTGTGTCTTTTTCATAATTTATTCAACCACTAAGATCACAACTGGCGACGAGATTTCGAAAACTCATGAGGGAAAACCAAAATTTAAAATACTGCAGTGTTCCCACAACACTGCCGACAAAGAATTTGAAATACACGTGACCCCCCCAAAAGAAAACACTTTCGCAACGAAAAATTCGGCTTTTACTAAAGGTAATTGGAAGCAGCTAGGAAAAACTTGTTACACGAGGATTTTGTGAAAAAAAAGAAGAAAAAAATGCAAGTCGGTAAATATGAAAACATTGGATGAATTCGTAAATAAAACCCTCATTGTCTCTTTACGAAAAAAAAAAACTGTATTCCAGAAGCTAAGTATTATTTTTTATTCCTTGAAAGTTGAAAAAAAAAGTAATTTTTGTCTTTGCAAAAAAAACACGACGTTATTATAAACTGTCGTGATTTAATTTGTTAAAGACAAGAAAGGGTTAGCCTGAATTCGATATTTGAATTCTAACGTATGTAAATGAGCTTTTCTACTTGGAAAGAAAAAACTGTCCTTTAAAAAGACAAGGCTGATAGCCATTAGTCGCATGCTCTCGTGTAATGAATGAATACGTGAATGTAGGATTGACATGAAATTCTTATAGATAAACTAAAATGACCGAAAAATGGGCTGAAATGACTTAAATAAATAAAAAGTAAATGACTTAGAAAGACTTTAATGAACTTAAGGATGAATTGAACGACCTTAAGAATAACTTGAATGCTTAAAAAATAACTGGAATCTTGAATGATCTGGAGAATAATTTGAATGGCTTTGAGACTGACTGGTTGTAAAGTGGGTGATCATTTTACATTAAATTAATACAGAAAAATGATCCCTCACTTTATACCACAAAAATTATTTGATTTAGGGAATTTGAAACGTTATTTTCGTATTCAGGAACCCCGAAATCCAATAAATAGTGGTATAATAAACATAAAAAGAAATAAAATGTATATGGTGTTACGGACCGACTGACTGAGTGACTTATAACAGTTGCTTGCACACGACTAAAAAAACTATTCTGTGGTATGCATTTAAAAAAACAAACTATTCTCCGTCGGTCAGTCCGTGCGTCCATAACACATTTACTTATTAGTTACAAATAAGTGCAGCATTGGTTAAGAACAGATACTACACTTTGATCTTAGCCATGTGGCCAAAGAAAAGTTACATTTTGGACAAGTTTCAGAAAAGTCTAATCGATAGGTAAAAATTTATGGGGCAAAAAGTGTCATTATTTGCAATTTTGGTAAATTTTTAACCCTTTATGAGCCCCTTGAGTCCGAAAAATCAGGTATGCCATACAAACGAAGGGCTAGTTTCAAATCAAAGGATTACTCTCATGGGGAAAAAAGCAAACAAACGAGAAAAAAAACAGTCACAACAAAGTTTGCCCATCCAATCTCCAAACCAAATTCGCCTACAAGGCCATGCAGCTGTTACGGTAGACAACATTGGTTCGGTAGATGCTTTTACAAAAACAAAATATGAAATGAGTGTGGCAGGAGAGGCCAAAAAGCGATGCATTTCAAAAGGGACAAAAATCACAGGGTTCGATAAAAAAAGATTCGACAGGAAAGTCGAGAAGAACCGACAGAAATACGCGACTGGCAACATCCTCAATAAGATAGTTGAGTTACAGTTGGACTCTGGTTCAGACCTGTCCATTATTAACCTACAGACATGGAAAAGCCTTCAGAAACCAACCATGCGTAAGGAGTATAAGTCAGCTCGAGCAGGCACAGGCAATAAAGTAAAATTTGAGGGAGAACTGACATTCCCTGTGACGTTAAATGGCACTACCAATAAAGTAAACGTTTATGTGCATAAGACATCAGAAAACCTCTTCGGAACGGATTGGATGGAACGATTTGAATTGTGGGACAAACCTATGAATAAATGCTGTTATAAGGTAGAAGACTCATCTACAAGAGCACAACAACTGAAGTTAAAAGAAAAACTTTCCGGAAGTTTTCTTATTGGGTCTTGGGAGATGTACCAAGGCTATAGCCAGATTCGAACTGAAGTAAAACGCTCTACCCATTTTCAAGAAGAAACGAAACATCCCGTTTGTGGCAACTGAGAAAATTGTTAAGGAACTGGATCGGTTACAAAAGGCCGAAATACTATCAAAAGTTAGACCCAGTGATTGGGCAGCCCCTGCCATATATGTTACCGAAAAGATAAATCAGATTCATGTATGCGCGAATTTCTCAACGGATCTTTTTCTCACAAACTATGATCTAAACCTGAAAATAATAGCAGTGAGTTACGCAAGCTCGAATGGTGTTGGAGCTTGTATACTTCATATAATACCCGACACTACCAAACACACAATTAGGATGTTGCGCAGATGACACCAGCGATACATTACTGTTGGAGGAAGGGCTGATCGACACTATTTTCGATACATTTGATTTCAAACATCCCCAAACAACACCTGAACAAAGACGGTCGGTTCGGAAAAGAAAGGTCACCGATCCACTAATGATCGATCCTAAACGTAAGAAGTATTAACAGCTTTAACGAACAAAAAGCTTGGGAAGATGGTGTTGGGGACGCACCCCTACTATCGCGGATAATGAATGGCGTCACTTCCGTCCATGACGTCACTTCCGGGGAAAAAGAAGCGAAAGAGTCAGAGACAGACACACGAAGCGGATGGTCGTTCATAACTAGTCCTGTCATGAGCAAAGATAATTACCTTTTTCAATTACCTTTTTTATATATTTTTGTTAATATATTTTTATTTAATTGTTGTGTCTTTTTCGTCATTTATTCAACCACTAACACCACAACACATACATAGAGCTACATTAATAAAAGGGTTGATATAAATAAAGGTGAAATATGATTGAATAAGCATATTTTTCTCCTATAAACACACACACAGACACACATAATTTATAATAAGAATATGTTCTATCGAATTTTGTTTTAAAAAAGAAGTCCTTTAAAAGAGAATAAGAATGATATGTTTGGACAATACTTACGTTCTTGAAATAATTGGCTGGACCCGATCTGCCCAGGTGAAAGTATTAGCGGTCAGCAAGTAATCATCCCACTTCAAGTTACCATAATCCATTAGAAACATCACATTCGCTGCCGCAATTTCCAGTTTATCCTGGACAGCGAGGACATAAAATAATCGATTTAAAACAAAAAACATACAAAAATTCATCAAAATGTATCAACATTAATTAATTTTTCAGTAACTGATCTAGCAGTTCTAATAATGATATTACATGCAAAACTCTTTTCACTAGGCGTGTAATTAATGACTAATGCTTTTAAGAAAATGAGTGGTCTCAGCAATGATAACAAATGCAGATTCTAACACACAGAGGTAGACAATGTGAGCCACCTGATATTCAACTGTAAGATTACGTGGGAAACGGTTACTATACGACGCGACACAAAACAGTGTGTAAATATCTTCATTGGACGATGTGTATAAGTTGAATATTGAATGCAGCAATAAATCCTGGGAAAGAATGAGTGCAAATAAGTCATACACCATCCTCTATGACTATGCAATCCATACAGATAGAAAACGTGACATTAATACCTGACATAGTGATATGGGACAAGAGGGCAAAAGAAGCAACCTTAGTAGAAGTCAATGTCCCCAATGTCTGGGTTAAACAAAGCTGAGAAGAAAAAGATTACAAAATACCAAGGTCTTATGTATGACATAAAAGAAACTGGAATCTTAGAAAGATTTCTATCATTTTGGTAATTATAAAACCTACTTCGCAAATAAACCCGGTGAACCAATTGCAAGAGAGATTCAAATAATTGCACCCAAATATCTCTCGGTTGAAATATCTGAGTTAACGGTTGAATGTTTTGCATTCGGCAGGATGCCCCATCCCTAGCTTGAACAAACAGATTAAAAGTTAAAAAGAAGTTGAAAATAGGCGTCTTAATACGGATATCATGTTGTCATTCAGCCAACAGTCATCCACTTATTCATGAGTTCGTATACTCTAACTCCCTTGGTTCGACGGTCACAAAAATTGCGACAAAATGTACCACCTCTAATAGTAGAAAATACTACATGCAAAACTGGTTTGCAATGTAAAACGTAACAGCATAAATATACGCACAATAAATACAGCAATTGACTAATATGTGCATCAGAAAAATAACAATTTTTCATGAACAAATGGTCAACTTAATATAAATTCAATATGGCCGGCATCGCAATATGCAAATTAGTCAAATTTTACAATTTATTTGGGTAATTTTTCTTGATTTTACAAACGTGCTACAAATAGCATGCACATTGTATACAATAAAACATTAGGTCGTTTTTTAAATTGGTTTCAAAATCATTTTTCTACAAAACAATTCAACCCTCAGAGGGTTAATATTGCAATAACATTTATTATTACATATAAAATTATTGAATATTTTTCTTTGAAAAATATTTTTATTCGTACATATTTATTAAAAATAATAAAATCAAGCTTGTTTACGTGATAAACAAAGAACTACTAAAACATGGTAAAATGACCAACACTAATTGCATTTCAGGAATGTAACAAATATGAAATAATATGAAGGAGAAATTAACATGCAATACTGATAAGTTTCATTGGGGGTACTGGTGGCTTAATAGGTCGAGAGACGGCACGAGGCTTTTCAACGAATAATCGTGATGGAGAAGTGCTTATAAAGCCAACTCCATTACCGCTTGTTTCAAGTGTAGCGCATCATTAACAAACCTAGGCTGTTGAAGAAGTTATGTGCGGTGGAATCTATCGCCCCACTCGAAGTTTTTTTGTTTTTTTGCGAAGGTGGTAAATATTTCAGGTAATTCAGAAAAATATTCTTCAGTTAAAATTGATATAACAGTTTAATGCTAATTCTAAAATGCAATTATCGGTAAACAGATGTTTCGTCATTTACAACTCGTTAGCGTGGCTAAACCTAGTAGGATTCGAAACCATGACATCAGATTTGCAATCCAGAAGTTCCTCAAATGAATTAACTTCTGAAAGTGCTTTTTATAGCTGTCATTTATTTTTTTATTTTTGTTTTGCGTTACTTTTAAGTGGATTCAATTATTTAAACAAAATTGCATTTATACCTAAATGCTAGTTGAGGTTAATTTTTCCTTAACTTTACATTAGTAAAGTCCCCAGATGGAGAGCGACATATATATATTTAAAAATATCCCCTATTATATAAAAGGAACTTCGTGTGTGAGAGAGAGAGTTCCCTATGGACTCGAAAACAGCTGGGACGATTTTTATGAAATTTCACACGAAGGTACTTTACGTGCAAGGCAGTGTGTTGTAATGTCTTCGATAAGTATTAATAATCGAAATAATTCGATGAAAGAAGGAACATGCGATTTTGACCAAAGTTAACATCTTACACAGCCTAACATCACAAAGTGTATTTTAGAAGTTTTGTTACCATACAAGCGGAAAAGGCCCGACATATTAAATCAAGAAGTCTAATGAGAGTTTCTGTTTGAAACACAATTGCACCATGACACTTGACTTTTTCATTTTAAACTTAAATTCAAACCATTATCACCGAAAAAGCAGTAAGGATAGACATAAAATTAAGAGTAGATTTTTTATATGACAGGGGCGCGTTCAAAATTAATGTTTCTGTTTAGAGCACAACTGAACCATGATAATTGACTCTTGCATTTTAAGCTTTATTTCACTCGTAATCTAAATGTAAATATCTGAATTAAATGTTTGGAATTTAGCTATTTTTCCATAATATTTTAGGCTGTAATATTGGTAACCTTAAGTGGGAGGAGTTTTAAATATGTCTATTTCAAGTGGTCTTGTATTTTTGATCAGCAGTGTATAAAAAATAATTTTATATAATAAAAAAATTATTTTATATAATAAAAAAATAAATATATATAATAAAATAAATATATATAATATATTTTATATATTTTATATATTAATTTTTATAACAGTGGATTCTCTACGGTGCAATGTAGACTGCAATGTATTGTGGACTAAGTAAGTCACTGCAGAGAGGCATGTGAAGCTTTCCCACGGGGCACCTGGATGGGTCCCCAAGCAAGACAGGCAATCCATCGAATTGATTGAAAATCATGCAATTTCACCGATTTCAATAACAAAAATATTCGAGTGTGAAAAATTCGTTGATCATCATTCAACCCCGGGCAACGTCACATCTCCTTTCTCGTCTGATATCACTGTTAATCTTGCTATTGCTTATTCTAAAGAATGTTTTTCAACTGATAATTTTCATTAAAAAGTTAAAAAACTTTGATGGTCTATCGAGAACCAGTGCATCAACGTGATTATGACGATAATCCCGCAATATTTACTAACCTAGATGGTTCAGGAATCCGTTCATCTCTACTACAATCGTTCCCCATCGATAGTCTTCCACAGACGTTGCTATATGCCCAGGTTTCGTCAGCGAATATATTGATGACAATGGTGTGAATATTAATGTATTTTTGAGATGAGGTGTTTTCATTGATTGAGATTGTCGGACTGACTTCCTCGTCTTGGTTGTTATTGTCACAACGTTTCGGCCGTTTTGCCCTCCGGCCTTCGTCAGGTGAACCGTTTATTATTACGGGGACCGTTTATTATTACGGGGACTCCAGCTAGGCTTTGGGACATTGTTGCTGATTCTCTGTTTTCAATGTTACTTTTTCACTGCCTTCGTTCAGGATTGAACTCAGCACCTTTTGAGTAACTGTAAACTTTGATACAACGTCTAGGACCACTCGGCCATATGTCACTAGGACAATTCTTAGTTGATTTTTGTTAATGTTAAACCTATGTTGTTATTCAAGGTTTTCTCTCTCTCTCTCTCTCTCTCTATCAGAGGTGTCCAAATTGCATTCAGCTCTATGCTTGGTTTGCTCAGTAGGTTGTTATGTCCGAGCATGTGAGCTGTTTCTTTAAGTTTTCTCACTTTCCAGTGGGTCTCTCTGTTTATTATTTTTACTTCATCCCATAGACATGGTTGGCTATACCCGATTTTTCCGTCTCCCCTTTAGTTACCGCTTTTCGGTGTTCTTCCACCCTTACTTTAAGGGGGCGGCATGTTTCACCCTTGTAAACCTTTCTGCAACTGCAGTGTGAATATGTCGATGCAATTCCATCCCATATTTATTTGTCACGTAATTAGATATTAGTCATTTTTTTCATAGTGGCTACAAAATTGTTAATAAAATTTACAGTTGTTTTGGCAATGCAGTCATATTTCACACAAATAAACTTTAGTCTATGACCGAGATTCAGTTATGAAACTCCAGATTAAACGAAATAAATATTAATCAATATTCAAAAATTATGTCAAAATTGTGTTTATTCGAGATATCAAATAAATGTAACTACTAGTGGTGTTGCATAGGGGTCATATTAACGGTGACGTTAGTGACAATACTGAGGGAAACATTTATAACCGGTTGAGATAAGAGTGAGAGATACATATCTTGTAAGAGTTACAAAACGTTCATAATAACGATGAGAGAGAAAAAGTTCATATTAAGAATGTTTCACACATTACCTTTTGCTGTTGATTGATGACACGACACAGTTTTACAAAACATGATGATAACTTCTTTATTATCGGATCGACCGGTCGAATGATGATGACGTCAAGGAATTCAAAGTCGTTCTACATGATTAAACGTTCTCCCTTCGCTTCTAAGGGGGCCCTCCTCTGATCATGTCATCTCTGTCCGACCGACTCTGCTGACTGTTCGATCCGGACTCGACTGCCTCTGATCTTCAACTCTCCCTCTGCTAATCCTAGCTTCTGTTATTGAGAATTTCCCTTTCTGCTATGACGTCATATGTATGGCTCTAAACTTGATTGACTCACGTGGCTTAAACATACGTGGCTCGGCACATGTTCCCAAAACACACTTCTGCAGACAAAGAATTCTTACTAACCTATTTTTCAAAATATTTTTAAATTGTATTGGTCATTATTTTTAGCTGACCTTTTTTAATTCAATTTCCATAAAATAATGAACAATTAATTCTTTTTACAAACAAACAATATCTAAACTATTTTATATGTAATTTAACAATGCGAAATTCTAACATTCTATTTTCTGAATCTATTTCTGAACCTTGCTTACAAAGTTCGAATGTCGGTCTATCCTAATCTCATTTTCCACTTATCTAATGTTCTTCTTATTTACAGGAAAATGGGACTCTTTTCTTGTAACAGTGGTGGGACGATTCTAATCATTTCATCGATTCCGATATAGCTATCGATTCCGATTCCTTTAAATTTTCTGAATATTCAATTAAAAATTTGTTGTTTTTAATTTTTACATTACCGTAAAACGCCGTGAAATGTGTGCAGGATTTCGCAATAAATTGAAATCATTTCAGATCAGTCTGTGTATGGAGGGACGGACCAAAATATGAATCTTTTTTATCATAAGTTGGACAAATCAGTTTTATTGAAAGGAGGTTTATAAACACTATTGTACTATCACACTCATCGTATTAGTTTTCTTTCATTTTTTTTCCAAATATAATACAGCGGTGAAAAATGTGCATGTTTTAAATTTATTCTGGATAATACTCTACTGTTGATTGTCTTTTAATTAAAATAATATTTTCTCCGGCAAATTCTGGACACAGGTTCTGTTAGTAAATATATAAATCACGCTTGAATCACAAATCAATTATTATGAACTAAGCCAAATTACCTTCAAATCTCGAAGTTCGCCTGTCGCCAAACTGTCAATATAATTCTGCAAACTGACTAGGTCGCAGGTGCTTTCGGCATGTGCTGTTATTCTTTTGACGATGTTGTCATATTGGTTGCATATAGAACGGTTGAATAGATTACTGACACTGGACACTTTGCTCACCATTTTGTTATTTAAATGTTCTGCTCGAGCAACAAGCCACTGTTAAGGCGATTAAGTAGACATGAAAGCATAAAGTTTCACAACAAAAATAACAAAATATATAACGATAAATGTGAATACAAAAAGTACAGTTTCACAAAAAGATTTTAATACTGAAATCATACGTTTATATACTTTTATTCCTGCATAGTTTCTATAAATACTACTTATTCAAAAGGAATCAACATTCAAGAAGTTATCTCATTTGCGTTGCATATTACATTTAGAAAATCTGTTTTAATAATTAGCTCTAAATTTTTAATAGAAATTAGTAATAAAATTTTCTTAAGTATTCTATTTAGAAATATTATATAAAGTTGATTTATTTAATTTATTTTTGATTTAATTTACATTTAATTTATTTTAAATTATTATTATAACCAATATCAGCTGCGTTTAAAAATGGAAGTTTTCATTTAACCAATGAGTTATTTC
Source organism: Euprymna scolopes (assembly GCF_053919585.1). Lineage (NCBI taxonomy): Eukaryota > Metazoa > Mollusca > Cephalopoda > Sepiida > Sepiolidae > Euprymna > Euprymna scolopes. Next base: position 1,882,785 of record NC_136482.1, on the reverse strand, counting down.
CCTTTACGCTATTAGATTTTATTTCCCTTTTTGAATTTCACAGATGAAGATGGCTATGTTTCATAAACCCAAAATATGGTCAACTTTTAAGAAAATCGTAACAACTTAGGATATTATGTGACTAAACCCTCCACCCGGCAACATTTTTTTGTTCTGTTTTGTTTTTCTTTTGTTTTTTACGTGGCAACGCCGGGTATGTACAGCTTACATAAATAAAAGTATATTAGTGTTAAGACGTACACTTGCACATTAGAAGAGCAATAGTGTTGATCACATACAAGCATATATACACACACAACACACGGTAAGCATAAACTTTAATTTATTATTATTATTATTATTATTATTATTATTATTATTATTATTATTATTATTATTATTATTATTATTTACTGTTGCATAGGGGGTCTCATTAAAAGAGTCTTAGAGTCTTATTATAAGTGATGCTTTTTCTTGTGAGAGAGAGAGGCTTAGAAAGAGTCTTGTTACAGTGAGGGATGTTGTATAAGGGATTATATAGGAGAGAGTCTTAGGAAGAGATGCTTTTTCTTGTGAGAGAGAGAGGCTTGTTGTACGAGAGACTTAGTGAGTTCATATTATAATTCTTATATATTAAAATGTTCTTTCTTAGATCTTGCTGATGGAAGAAGGAGAAAGCTCTTGGAGTGAAGGGACATAGTGTTCAGACAGTTCGGATATTATGTAGCCATGATGATGTTGAGACGTGTATGTAAAGACATATATTAACACAAATACATAATACAATTGGACTTCTGTAGGAATCATAAGACACAAGACGAGGTTTACAAAAATATAATGGTTTATTCTTCACACGGCCGTGATTCCATCATCAAGAATTCAAAGTTTCACATTTTTTCTTGAAGTGACGTCTCGCTCCTAGACGTCTGAATCTCTCTGAGTTTTCTCACTGACTGTCTTCTAACTCAAGTTTTTTTCTATTCCTAGAACTTTCTATTTTTCCGTGACGTCATACACATGTTAAAACATGTGCATTCTTTCACGTATCCTCGACATACGTGTCCAAAACTTTTCCTATTTCTACAAAAGGAATTTTAACCTATATTCAATATGTTAAAAACATTATCTTATAAGCTGCATTCTTTCAATTTAAAATTTCATAATAAACTTGACAGCTCACATTCTTTTCTTGAAATATTTATCTATTTCTAAACAAATGTTTTGTTTTACATTTTTAAATTCTCACACGTAATCTATTTCTAAAGTAGATTACGAGGTTCGAATTTCGCCTATGCCATTTCATTTTCATTTTAAACTAAATTCTCCATTTTTATACTTACATGAAAAGGGGACAGCCCTTATCATGTAACATCACTAGGAGTGGTTACACAAGCCAATATCAAAGATTGCTCTTTGAGAACCTGTGGTGTTCCGTGGAGTCCGAGTGACAACAAGTCTCCTCAGACTTCCAGTACTCTACACCTCTTTCGATAACTATTCCAAAAGAATTTGCGTTATCGCAACAACCGCTTACCATTGATTTCTCATTGGTGGCGGCTATTAGTCTTTACTGGAATTTGGGTGGCAATAAGCCTCCCCAAGGTCCCCGTTCTCCTTGTACTCAGTCAGTGGAGGTCTGACTAGTGCTTTCTCTACTCGGTCTTTCCATCCTCCTTGATCCTCATTATTTGGTGTAGGACCCGTTTATTGTGACACTTATAAAAAATGGAAGGGCGGTACTTTGCAATTATACAATTTCAGTTTTCATGATTCCATGTGAAGTTCTCTTGTGTCTTGTATCTGTAGCCGTTTCCGTGTCCAGTTTGTGTTGAGTTTATGTGTGGTGTTAGTTTCCACATTCAAGGGTTTTCCTTAATATTTCTGCAGTTTTCATTATTTAAATTCGTTTTATCTTCTCGGCTATCCCTCTGATCCAATCTCTCCTATTCTTTTTTCAAAGTTTTTATATTGTTTTCTGGTGCTCCTACTCCTATTAGTGGTGTTATATTTACTTTCTTCATTTTCTAAATCCCTTTGAGCTCTCTGCAAAGATACACTGGCCATAAAAGTCCCTTCATGAATTCAAAGTATAGTGATAAGACATCATTAGCTGCATATTACAGTGAACCAATTGTTAGCTGGAAAGTTCTGAAAAAAAAAACACAGAACTTGTCAATCACTTAACTCCCCTTGTTTCCTTTGCTTAAATGAAAAACTCTTTATCACTAAATTTAAAGATAACAATAAACTCCTAAATAAAAAAACAAGAAACATCAATAAATTGTAAGCATTACAAATCACACCTCCTTAATCACTTACATACTCCTCCCTTTTAGGTCCCTATCAAACATGCCTTTAAGACTACATATACTAAAATCCCACAAAAATGCACCCTTTTACTTAAATCCCCATTTAATATTGGCTAATTTCATTACTACACCATCTTTGTCAGCACCGCTCCGAATATCATTCCATATGACTATACCCATTACTTCCAAGCAATTTCTCTACAGACTCCAAATATTTATCTATTTTCCTCAATTTATCCACTAAATTTTAGCAATTTGCATATACATGTATGTTATATCCCATATTAAGTTCCCCTGAAACATTTTAATGATGTTTACTCTTAATACAAATATTCGACAAAATTAAGATTATCTGTATGTGTTGTGTTGATGTCTTGCCTTAACTCTAATACAGTAGAACCCCGGCATATGGCATTAAAAATTAGTAACAAAATACAGTACAGTATAAAATACAACTGTATATAATCAAATAACGTTATAGATAACACCGTAAGGCGGGGAAAATAACATAACCAGGAACCGGAAAAATATCGTATTCCACATCGTAACCTGAAAAAAAGGTTGTAATAATAAAGAGCATATATATGTATGTGTTACATGATAAGGGCTGCCCCCTTTTCATGTAAGTATAAAAATAGAGAGATTTAGTTAAAATGAAAATGAAATAGAATTGACGAAATTCGAACTTCGTAAATTAGGTTTAGAAATAGATTACGAGAGAGAATTAGAAAATGGAATGTAAAACAAACCATTGTTTAGCTTAGAGATAAAATAGTTTCAAGAAAAGAATGTGCGTTGTCAATTCTGTTATGAAACATTCAAATGAGGAATGCAACTATACAAGATAATTTAATAAACATGTTTTTAACATATTGGAAAAATAGGTTACTGGGAATATAGGTTAAAATTCCTTTTGTAAACAAAGGAAAAAGTTTTGGGCACGCATGTCCAGAACACGTGAAAGAAGACACATGTGTTAACATGTGTATGACGTCATGGAAAATGGGAAGTTCTAGTTATAGTTAGAAACTTGAGAGAAACTGGGAGAGAAACTGAGGGAGAGTCAGAGAGAGTCTGAGGACGACAGACGACAGTCCAGACATGGACATTCGAACGTCTAGAAGCGAGACGGTAACTTTTGAAACTTAGAATGTGAAGCTTTGAATTCTTGACTCAGAAAACCACGGCCGGTCGTGAGAAGAAATAAACCCATCATGTGTTTTTATAAACGTCGTCTTTGTGTTGTAATTCTACCAAAAGGTAAAGTGAAATTTGTTATTATATGTCTATATATCTGTGTTATAAAATGTCTTTACATACACTTCTCGACATCTCATATCTACACCAAGACTGTCTGAACACTATCTCCTCACTCAAAGAGCTTCCATTACACTTCTAAGTAATAAACATTTAATGTATATGAATAATCATAACACGAACAACAATCTCTTCATAACAGAAACAACGACATTCTTTATAACACGAACAATCTCTCAACAACATCTCTCTCTCTCTCTCTCTCTCTCTCTCTCTCTCTCTCTCTCTCTCTCTCTCTCTCTCTCTCTCTCTCTCTCTCTCTCTCTCTCTCTCTAAGACTCCAAGACTCTCACTTATAATAAGACTCTCCTAATAACAAACAACAAGAATAACAAAAACAATAAGAAGAAAATATATATATAACATATGTATACATATAACATATGTATATGTATATGTGCATAGCTTCATATCAATTATTACTTTATATCGTGACTTATTTGATCCTTTGCCGTTTACACATTATCTTGTATTTTTTTTAAATCCATTATTCTTTGTATTTTTATTCTTAAATTTTACTTTAAACGCTTTCTTCCCACTATTGTTAACATTATTAAAATACAGATAAATTTTTCTTATATAAAACAATACATAAAGTCATAAATAAACTTGCTTGATTCAAGTGGTCTCCGTCTACTTGGAAAATCCCCATTGGAATATCTGTGGGAAGCAGCAACGCGTTTTGACGCAGTTTCAATATTTTATTGATGTTCTTCGAATATTCTTCAAGCGTTCGTTCTTTATTAATAAAATATTCGATATGGAGTTCTGTATCTCTACTGAGTAGGTAATTGAATATGTGATATGTGGTCTGGTATCTGGAACGAGATAACACCATCTAATAATAATAATAAGAAGAAGAACAGCAACAACAACATCAACAGCAGCAGCACTAACAACAATGGTGGTTATGCTAATAATAATAATAATAATAATAATAATAATAATAATAATAATAATAATAATAATAATAATAATAGCAAGAGTTATAATAATTGAGAGTTCTGGAAGCAGACGTCATAAAAAGAAGAGAAATGAAAGAAAAATTGCAAAGGAATACATAAGAAAAACAAGAAAACTTCTAGAAACTAAATTATGTAATAGAATCCTAATAAAAGGCATAATCACCTGGACAATATCACTAGATATTCCGGACTGTTTATAGGTTGGACTCAAGGAGAACTGGGGCATTCCGACCAAAAGACTAGGAAACTTATGACCATGCACAACGCACTATATCTAAACAGTGATGCTAACCGATTCTACATGAAAAAGAAAGACGGGGGAAGAGGGATTCTCTGTATAGAAGAGTGTGAATGGCTTTAAAAAAAGAATTGGAAAAATACCAGATCACAGAAAAACTGATCATTGCAGTAAAAGACAAAAAAAATGAACAAGACGGAAGACAGAGAGGCAAGGGATAAGGCAAAAAAATCGGAAAAGAACCAACTACATAAGAATGACAAAATATGAGACTTACAAAAACATTTACACAAAACACTTAGATAAAAAAAATACCTAAAGAAACTGTATCTTTTATATCACCGCACATGATAATACTATTAGAACCAACTACCTCAAAGAAAAGATCAACAAAAACACAGGAAAACAGCAAATGCAGACTCTGTGGACAAAGAGACGAAAAGATAAACCACATAAATGAATGCAGTAAACTAACCTCAAAAGAATATAAGAGTAGACACGACTAAGTAGCAAATTATGCAAGCAACTGCATTTTAGACACAGACAAATGGTACAAACACGAACCAGCAGCAGTACTTGAAAATGGAAATAATAAAATCCTACGCGAAGTGGGTGTACAAAGAGATAACCCCATCCAAGTAAGAAAACCAGATGTCATAATAGTTAACAAGAAAGGAAAATCTTGCGAGATCGTAGATTTCACTGTTCCAGTAAACTCTATGGTGAATATCAATGAGACTGAGAAGCGAAGCAAATACGCGGAACTAACCAGATAGATAAAAAGATAACATGAATAATAGTAGAAACATTTCCGAAAAACTTTGAAAAAACTAATGGAAGAGATTGGAATCAGATGAATAGCTGAGACGGATAACAGTGATGAAAACGGAATACTTATGAGCTACAAACGCTGATCGACATATGGAAACTCCAACAGAAGTAAAATAAAAACATAGAGGAACACCACATGAAATGAAGAAAACTGAAATCTTAAAATTGTAAGCTAACACCTCCGGCATAAACTGGCAACACACTAAATAGTCGTCAATGGTCAAGGGGAATATATAGACCGACGAGAGAAAGCACTAACCAGACCGCTACTGGATGAGTGCGAATAAGGCTGAAACTTTGAGGAGGCTTATTGCTACCCAGATTCCAACGAGGGCCAAATGGCTGTTTCCAGCGAGAAATCAATGGTAATCAGCTTTTGCGATAATGCAAATTCATTTGCAAAGGTTGTTAGAAATATGATGAAACTTGTTGTCACTCAGAATACAGGGATATTATTATTATTATTATTATTATTATTATTATTATTATTATTACTACTACTACTACTACTAGCAAAAGTACCCGTTGTTGATTGGGTTCAAAAACAGCCTCTGATTTATGAAAGTATGATAGGTTATGAAAAGGAAGGGTTGTAAAGAGATAGCTTCGAATTTGGGAGTATCAAAACCAAAGCAAAATATGATGAAAGTAAAAATAAAATAGATAAACCCATAATTTATTATACCATACTTGTTCTCCACACTGAAACACTTATCACAATATTCTGTGGATCTATATTAAAAAACCTTGTTAAACTTTGTGACATATTTACATTCCATGGAGGTCAGGCACGAACGAACACCCTATGCCATATTTCTTCAAACTGAAACATAATTATCAAAGTATACTTACGCAGATAGATATGAAAAGTCTTTATTAAAGTTTGTGCCTATTTCCATTCTATGGAGGCCAGGCGTGAACGCAGACTCCATAATTTTATTATACCATCCCTATTTAAGTTAAAACATACTTATCAAAGTATTATTATGTACATCTATATCAAAAACATTTGTAAACGTTTTTTTTTTTTTTAATTTAAATTTTTTTTATTTCCATACTTTGTGGACCAGGCGCGTACGCAGACCCCACAATTTTAATGAATCATCATTATGCCAGATCAAACATACCCATTCATGTGTCTCGATACATCTTCTATCATTATATGCGATCAGTTTTCTATAATAGTAAACCATATAGGAGCCTATTCATGACTAGACACACACACAGACGTTCAGCTTTATATTATATAATATTATTATTATTATTATTATTATTATTATTATTATTATTATTATTATTATTATTATTAAAAGAAGAAAAAAACAGGAAAAGAGGAATTGCAAAGGTACTAGCAACAGTTTTGAAAAAGCCGGAGAAAGACTAAGATAAATTGATATCCTGTATTTAAGAATTCAGGTGATCGCTCATCCCCCTCTCAGTACAGGCCAATAAGTCTCCTGTGCGTCATGAGTAAGTTGCTAGAATCTGTATTAAATACAGAAGTAATCAAACATCTCAACAAAAATAACCTTCTTAGTGACACTCAATATGGTTTCCGTTCTGCTAGATCTACAGCAGATGTCCTTACAGTTATATCGCATAGGATTAGCAAATCTCTCGACGGTGGCAATCTTTCTAGGGCAATTGCTCTTGACATATCTAAAGCCTTTGATAGGGTATGGCATAAAGGTTTACTTCATAAGATCGCTAGCTATGGTATAGCTGGAAAAGTCTTCTCAATTATTAAATCATTTCTTTCTGATAGATTCATAAGAGTAGTAGTTGAGGGGCAAAAATCAGAAGCTCACAATATTAATGCCGGTGTCCCTCAGGGATCCATCCTGGGCCCAACTCTTTTCCTGATCTACATTAATGATCTTCCAAATCATATCCTTACATCATTTGTAGACATTTATGCTGACGACACTACCATTTATGGTACCACATCTAAGACAGTAAACGAGCAAGTTCTCTCCAATTCTCTCTCCTCTGATCTTGAGCACGTAGTACAATGGGGAAAGGAGTGGCTGGTTACTTTTAATGCATCTAAAACCAAGCTTCTCTCTTTACATCATCAACATTCTAATCCACATTTGTCATCAATTGAAATGAATGGCTCTCGTCTTCAGGAGGCCTCAAGTTTTGACAAGCTTCTGGGCTTGACCATTACTCCTGATCTTAAATGGAACACGTATATCAAATCTGTTGCCAAGGCCGCTGGAAAAATGGTGGGATCTTTCTATCGATCCAGTAGATATCTCACTGCTGATGCTATTCTCTATCTATATAAGAGCCAGGTACGTCCAAGGATGGAATACTGTTGCCACATCTGGGCAGGAGCTGCTAGAAAGAACTTGTCCTGCCTTGATAGAGTTCAAAATAGACTTCGTAGCCTCGTAGGAGATGTCCTTTTCTCCTCCTTGCAACCTCTATCTCACAGAAGAGATGTTGCGAGTTTGTCTCTGATGTATCGTTATTTTCATGGAAAGTGTTCAACTGAGCTTCAATCTATGGTCCCCCCTCGCCAAACTTTCACAAGAAACACTCGTCTAGCTGTAAACACTATCAATAATTTCCCCCACTTTTTATCTGTGCCTAAACCTAAACGTAGATTCCATGAACAAAGCTTCTTTCTTAGAACTGCACGCCTGTGGAATTGTCTTCCGTTTTCCTGCTTTCCGGCTGACTACAATATGGTTTTGTTCAAGTCTAAAGTAAATAAGTTCTTGATGAGCCGTTCCATATAAGTTATTAAATTTACCAAATTTTCATTACTAATGATTACTATATTGTCCAATTTCTACTGTACACTCTTTAACCCTTATCCTTGAGTGGCCTCTGGGCCTTGATAATGTGGTGATGCCTTTGTAAAAAAAAAAAAAAAAAAAAAAAAATATCAAAGAGTGGTTTATATCATACAAAGCACTATTTATATCATACATACACGGTGAAAAACAGTTGAAATATTAACTCCAACTCTTACCCATATAAACCAGGTAATACCAAATAACCACGATTGTTTCGGATATGTTATGTAAGTGTAAAAACACACCCCTATAGTTTACGTAAATAACTAGCCGCTCAGATTCAAATATTGATTTTACAAATACATTTATATATGTGTGTGTGTGTGTGTGTGTGTGTGTGTGTGTGTGTGTGTGTGCGCGCGCGCGTATGTGCGCGCGTACTTCAAGAATCTGATTGATTTACATTTTTAAAATTAAAGAACGCATGTGTTTTTTATAAAAAAATTTCCTGATATATAAAAAATTTTTGTTTCGGGAAAATATACAAAATCCTTCATGAGTTGATTTATCATAATTGTAAATTTCAACTTAAAAGTCTAAATAATTGAAGTAGTATTTTTATTTAGAAATACCACCACTATTCAAAACGTGAATATTCGATTTTCAAAATAAGCTGTACATAAAAGGTGTTTTGCTCACCTTAAAGGTCCATCGCTGCTTTCCATAATGATTTCTTTTAGTCTTTTCTTCACGCGGATAACGAGTTCCTCATGGTGCTTCACAGAACTGATAAATTTCACCGGCAGATCGTCGACACTGTAAAAAAGCCAGTTTTCGATACACGAAAAGGATCTGGCGCTTGTCACCACAACATCAATGACGTCACATAGGCATTCGTAGATTTCGTCAAAAGATGGTTCATATTTCGTAGAGGTTTGTTCCGAATGTTCTACCTACAACAAATATACATTCAACTAATAATAATAATAATAATAATAATAATAATAATAATAATAATAATAATAATGATAATAATAATAATAATAATAATAATAATAATAATAATAATAATAATAGCTACAACTGTATAACCTATATAAAACGTGTTGTAAAAGAATACTTTAATAAAAATTAAATGCGTGTATAAAAACAGTTTATTAAAAATTGCCATATAAAACCATGAAGCCAAACGGTGACTTCGAATGCAAAATTTTGCAAGATATTTTTTGTCCACTTCTACATCTGTATTTCGTCAGTTTTATAAGACTAGTAATTGTTCTGTTTTAAAAATAACACATTTATATTTTAATATTTAATTATATTTAATAGCGTACAATCATTTAAAATTTCAAATAAACAATAGATGGAACACCTACATCAAATCTGTTGCCAAGGCCGCTGGAAAAATGGTGGGATCTTTCTATCGATACGGTAGATATCTCACTGCTGATGCTATTCTCTATCTATATAAGAGCCAGGTACGTCCAAGGATGGAATACTGTTGCCACATCTGGGCAGGAGCTGCTAGAAAGGACTTGTCCTGCCTTGATAGAGTTCAAAATAGACTTCGTAGCCTCGTAGGAGATGTCCTTTTCTCTTCCTTGCAACCTCTATCCCACAGAAGAGATGTTGCGAGTTTGTCTCTGATGTATCGTTATTTTCATGGAAAGTGTTCGACTGAGCTTCAATCTATGGTCCCCCCTCGCCAAACTTTTACAAGAAACACTCGTCTAGCTGTAAACACTATCAATAATTCCCCCCACTCTTTATCTGTGCCTAAACCTAAACGTAGATTCCATGAACAGAGCTTCTATCTTAGAACTGCACGCCTGTGGAATTGTCTTCCGTTTTCCTGCTTTCCGGCTGACTACAATATGGTTGTCTTCAAGTCTAACGTAAATAAGTTCTTGATGAGCCGTTCCATATAAGTTATCAAATTTACCAAATTTTCATTACTAATGATTACTATATTGTCCAATTTCTACTGTACACTCTTTAACCCTTATCCTTGAGTGACCTCTTGGCCTTGATAATGTGGTGATGCCTATGTAAAAAAAAAAAAATAGTCACGACAACGACAATGCAAAAGTTTCGCTAAAATAATGACCTCATCGAGTGACCTAAAGTTCCTATTTCATGGGGAACAACAATACTCGAATGAAAGCAAAAAACCATCAAATTTTGAATATTGCAATTAAAGACATTGATCACGTGTTAATAACTCATAAAATAGAGAGGAGTAAAAATAAAAGCGGATGTAGAGAAATGTCCTCTAGATATTGGTTTAAAATTTAACTTATAGCAACTTCAATATTAAAATATAGTTAGTATATTACTCGATGAGGTCATTATTTTGACTGAAAGTTTGGCATTGTCGTTGTCGTAACAATGTAAATTATTCACTTGAAATTAAATAAAAGTATACCTTGCTTTTACTTTTGAGCAATAATAATAACCTCGTTAAATTTATTGATTTCCATCTTATATACATTTAACCTGGAATAATTATATATATATATATATATATATATATATATAACTACTTCATTTATTCGCATAAATTTAATATACGAAAGTATAGATTTATGCGTAAACTTTAAGTATTTACTTCAAAAGTGCTCAATACGTAGGTAAAGCGTAGTTTATCAAGCAACAATATTTGCGAAAGAAAACCCGAATAACAAGAAATATTACATAGGCATGACTTCCTTAGATTTCAAAACCCGATACTATGACCACAAAAGCACATTCAAAAATAAAAAAACACCGTATAAAAACAACACTAGCGAATAAATACTGGGAACTCAAAGAAAGCGGACATTCGCCGGTAGTCGAATGGAAAATAATGAGACAAGCTACCACATGCAGACATTTAGACGACCCATGTAAATTATGCCTCCATGAAAAATTTTCTATCCTGTACTTTAAAGAACCTCAAAATCTATTAAACTGTAGGCGGTAAATAGCAAACAACTGTGTTCACAAAATAAAACTTACTCTAGGATAGCGATACAAAATAGCTTTAAAACTAACAATAACAATAGGAAAAAAAAAACAAAGAAATAAATTAAATAAACATGAATATACATAAACGATCACTTGCATATATGTATATATATATATATATATATATATATATATATATGTATATATGTATATGTATGTGCATTGTTGTGTGCACATAGGTATATTTATATGTATAAAAATAAAGGGGGGAACGACCACCTAAAACCACTAACCTAGTTCTAAAACAGATCCTTTGTTTGATAAAATGCATGCCCATTGGCTGGTAGGAAGGGGCGCGGTGGATACTAGAAAGCTGATTGGCCGACTAGAAATCCTCAACATATATAAAAACAAGAAGCAACGACAGAATTCGCGCATAAGCCTGACGAATCCTATAGTTGGATGAAACGCAGAATATTCAGTGTAGCTTAATCGCCATATATATTTTATAAATTACTATATATATATATATATGTGTGTGTGTATGTGTGTGTGTGTGCGTGTGTATGTGTATATATATGTGTGTGTGTGTGATTATTATTATTATTATTATTATTATTATTATTATTATTATTATTATTATTATTTGTACCCATTAGGATTTATCACACACGTCATCATCAAAGATTGTTCACTGACAAAAACATGTGGTATTCCCTGGAGTCTGACTGAGTGACAATAAGGCTCTTCATATTTCCAGTATTCTCCATTTTTTGGTAACCTTAATTGATTTGCATTATTGTAACAGTCAATTGCCATTGATTTCTCGCTAGCAATTACCATTGCTCATCACTGGAATTTTCAGTTGAAGTCTAGTTAGTGCTCTTCCTACTCGGTCTTTGCATTCTCTATTTGGTGCAGTGCCAGTCGATGCTTACTCTACAGTTTTTTTGTTTGTTTGTTTGTTTGTTTGTTTGTTTGTTTGTTTGTTTGGGATGATGATAGGTAGTCAATTTACAATTTTAGCTGTTCCAGTGTCCTTGGTTGCATCTTTTGCTTCACTTTTGTTGCAATTTCTATTCATCCGGTTAACCTTTTGTCGCACGTGTGGTTTATTTTCCGCACTCGAGCGTTTTCCTTAAGATTATTATTATTATTATTATTATTATTATTATTATTATTATTATTATTATTTACATGAAATGTTATAAGGAGATTATATATTATGTGTCGATTTCAGTACTGAAAAATGATCGATACGTGAGAAAAGCTAGATAGTAGTAAATAGTATGAAAAGCTATTTATAGCACTTTAACCCTTATCCCTGAGTAGCTTCCGGGCCTTGATAAGTGGTGACCACCGTGTAAAAAAAAATTATCCTACATAGAGTTTTCTGAGTTTCATCTCAGTAGGGAATCGTCAAGTTAAAATGCATGGAATTCGTGTCACCTTGTTACGTTAGTATATACACGTGGTGTTTAGTTTAATTAGTTAAGCAATTAGATCCTTTGTCATTCCCTCTAATGGGTTAGTGTTTTTATTAGCCAATGGCAGGGCTTCTCTCAAACAGAGGTTCACCTAACTTTCACTTCCTATTATTCTGTTTTGTATTATAGAAACACTTTCTTTTATGTATATGCCGAATTAATAGGTGACCTTATTTTAACACGTGCGTGCTTCGGGAGAGTTTTTAGTCGCGTGCAAGCGACTCTATAAGTCACTCCGTCGGTCCGTCGGTCGATCGGTCGGTTTGTCCGTGGTCGGTCTGTCGGTCTGTTCGTAACACTTGTGTGCTCTGCCTTTTTGGTTTAAGATCAAAGGTCTGTTGTTAGTAGATGATGTTCTTAGCATTTTAAGCTTTTCTTGCCCTTTTGGCCAAGAGTATCTTTTCTTACTACAGGCTGTACTTATGTTTATAACCTTGTGATATAAAGTGGGGGATCACTTTTCTGCATTAATTTAATGTAAAATGATCACACACTTTACAACCAGTCAGTCTCAAAGCCATTCAAGTCATTCTCCAGATCATTCAAGTTGTTTTGAAGGATTCCAGTTATTTTTTAAGCATTCAAGTCATTCTTAAGGTCATTCAATTCATCCTTAAGTTCATTAAAGTCATTCTAAGCCATTTACTTTTTATTTAAGTTATTTCAGCACATTTTTCGGTCATTTTAGCTTATCTTTAAGAATTTCATGTCAACCCTACATTCACGCATTCATTCATTACACGAGAGCACGCGACTAATGGCTATCGACCTTGTTCTATTTTAGCTGTTGGTTTAGTTTATTTTTTATTCATTATTTTATTATCATCACCCCTATAAAGAAAACACTTTTACCAGAAATATCTTGATTAGGTGAAGACCTGTTATGCATTCTTTTCTTCGTCCAAAGTCCTCGTCGTGTATTGCATGGAAATCAGGGTGTCCTTTTAGTTCAAACCAGGCCAAAAGTTGGTTAAGGGTATTTACTACGCAACGCCTCAACAAGATGGACATCAGGGATGCGACACTGGAGAAAAAGGCATCCATAAAGTCCAGTCGACTCTTCTGTGATAAAAAAAAGCATAAATCGTTTTTTTTTTTTTTTAATTAGGATTAATAATTTGTATTATTTCGAGACTACAGTTCTCACCTTGGGCGTTTTTATCACGGCGTTTTGTCCGTTGTAATCTCCAACCTTTTGTAGGTGCGTCTTATCAAATTCTGGAATCAGTACAGACTTTCTAATGAAACTTTGTATTTAATTCACGTTCAGTCAGTCATGACCAGGTAGAAGTTCTAAGTAATTCGCAATTGTATGCATAGTACTGAGTATTGAACCTTAAACCTCTCGTAAACTGTCATGTAAAACTGATTATTACTAAGCATTTTATCCATCGCCCCATGAATCCTTCTGTGCAGATTCTCGAGTTCGATAGAAAGGTAAGAGATTACATTGTCCGCAATATTTTGTGAATAATATTCAACATGAGGACACTAGTTAGAATAGTACGCATAAGCGATTGTTTTTTGTATAAAGGTCGCACCGAACAAAACATAAAGCCACTTGATGTATAAAGTTCAAAAAATCGAAAGATGATTATCAAAGACAGAAAATGTCTATTGAAAAAGAACAAGGCTTTAGGTAGAAGGAGATTGGTTATCATGAATAAAGTTTCTCTGCAATTCTTGGAAAAATTCAACTCCGGCCAACTGCAGATATAAACATTTTTCAATAATCACCGACAAATAAAAATTATCAAACTTATTTTAAATTGAATAATATAGAAGGAAATAATGTAAGACTAAAGCTATAATAACTAATTTGATTACAATTTGTGAACAGGAAATGACAGCGTGTAGGGAGACAACAAACGGTGTGATTGGGGACTTTTAAACAGAAAGATGTATGAAATGACAACTCTAAAGGATAAAAGTATAGAAGAAAGAAAAACAACAGAGAGATCAACATAATTTAAGCTACTTTATACATTTATTTTTTTTAACTATAACCCGATGTCAAACGATATATGAAATTATTTTGGACAGAAAATGCATGTGATACTAAGATCCAACGATTTGATAGTATGGGTTTATATAATTGTGGTTTGAAATGCATTGATTTGCAAATTAATTAATTAGATAGGATCGCGTATAGTGAAGCAAGTTTGCGATCGTATAGAGTGAACTAGCTGTTTCGTGTCGTATATTGAGAGCCAACTGTGTTTGGTGTCGTGTAAGAAGCCGTATTGATGTAAGTGCCGATCTGGGTAAGGGATCGTATGTGAAATGACTTTTAATGATCAGAGAGGTGTGTGGTTTGAAATACATTAATTTGTATATGATTGGATTGGCTGCGGTAAGAAGAAAGAATTAGGACAAGAGAGAAACGAGTGTTTGACACTGGAGAGAACATGTCGGAATGTAAGAAGTTATGCTAATGCTGTCAATCCTTCTTTTTCTTATTAGATTAAAAGATATTTCAGCGTGAAGAAAAGTAAAGTTGATGCGACGGTAACAATATTAGTGTTGTTTACAGTTGGCGTCGGCATATCTTGAAGACTTTTGAATAAGAATTCGAGTCTCGAACTTTTTTTAAATTGTCGTGTTATGGAGAAGTTTAAATGCGCATTCAAAAGTCGAGTTTGGGGAAAATAGTCGTAAAATGGAGAGATTAAACTGCCATTCGGGTCGAACTTTGTGAAGATTGCAGTCATCAGTTTAAAAGATTAAATTACGATTCAAATCGGATTATGAAACGTGGCGTCGTCTAGTTATGAAAAGGATTAAATTACAATTCTAGCCGAACTTTTATTCTTTAGAATTTGCATCATTGTGAGCTAGGTATTTCTAATCGTGTACGTAGGGCCAGCTGTATCTGTGTTCGTGTAAAGTTAGCCAGTTTTGTGTCGGATCGTCTACAATAAGCCAGCTATGCCTGGAGTAATGTAGAGTGGGTCAGCTATGTCTGGGTCGTGTATAGAGAGTCAGCTGTATCTAGTATCGTGTATTGAGAGCCAGCTGTGTCTGGTGTTGTGTATTGAGAGGTAACTATTATGGTGTACGATATTGAGAGCCAGCTGTGTCTTGTTATGTATGAGAAGTCCTAGAGATGTAATTGGCAATCTGGGCACGGGTTTTTATATGTGAACGGATTTTAAGGAGTATGAGGGCGTGTGGTTTGATGAATGGATTGGGTATGCTAAAAAGAACAAATCTGGAAGAAGAGAGAGTCCAGTGTTTGGCACCGAAGATAACACGTTGGAATGTAAGAAGCCGTGCGAATGCTGTCAATCCTTTTTTTTTTTTTTTTACTCATTAGATCTTATTAGATTGCAATAATGAAACAAAATATAAAATGAATGTATAATGTGAAACTTTTACTCATATCTGGAAAGCTACCTTCTATTTTAGGAGGGAAATGATGGCTTTATCATTAAATAAATGCATAATACATTTTGATCATCATAGATAACTTAGTGGTAATCCGAATCAATTGTATGTTGCAAATAAAATATGATTTGTTAGTAAATTTGCGAAAATTTTCTTCCCGTACATTCGATGTGGTTTATATAATATTAAAATATTGTATATCTGAATATGTGTATGTGTGTTTAATGTCTGTGTACGTGTGAGTGCACGTATGCGTATGTGTAAGTGTATTGGTAACGTGTTCGAATTCTGTTAAATTATGTTATTGTATCAAGTGCACCAATATTCTTGTTATATCCTATCTTGTGTTAAATAGTAGAGTAGACTGGGTTAGAATTCTTATTTGCATCTAGATGTTTCATAGACTATGCACGAGTATAGTAATGTAATTTGTAATAATGTTGCCAGGAACTATCAATCTCATTACTCGCATACGTTACCGACTAACGAATATAAAACATACGTTTCCATCTTTTGAAATCCATCCTTCAATCTCTTCGCGCTTCTCGCCGATAATCTGCGCACAGTCAGCCAACCATGTATCTTGTAACAGTTTGGCCTTCGATTTGGTGGATTCCTTTGCGAAAGTTAGCCATTGCTCAGTCGTCAAAGGAAGGTTTCTCCTTAACGAAGAGAAATCGATCAAACGAAACAACGCGTATCTGAAATTAAAAAAAAATCACATGAATCAAGAAACAAAATCAATACACTCATCATCGTGGGTTTTATTTTTCAAGTTTGGGCGGATGTAACCTTCGATCTTCTACAGGTGCGTCTTGTTGGATTTTGGAATGTTTATGACGAACTCGGGAATCTATAGGGAATTTCGAACGCAATGATTTATTTAATTCATCAGTGTAGCTTGCTCTCGTGGGGCTATCCATGACCGGGTGAAAGTAATTTACAATTGTATTATTATTATTATTATCGCTCACACTGATGACTAAATAACCCGTTCTTCTTTTTATTATCTTTTGCTGTTTCGTTGCCGTGACGTCACCTCGTACATGACTCGGTCATTTGCATGCAGCTCTGTTACACCATTATATAAATTAAGTCTGTCGACTTTTTCAAAATATACCTCAATAGCAATGCAGCTGAAAATTTGGTATTTGATTCTAACCAGCCAGTTATTTTCGATAATGATCATTTTTGGGACATAAAAATGTGAAATATCTATCACTTTCATTGATTACATATTCTATCAGGTTCGATAGCTCTTTAAGTAGCATACTCTTTTCGAAATTCTTAACTGCAAAATCCATATGGCGTATTTATGTGAAACATGTTTTCGTAAGGTAAATTAATAATAATTAACGTTGATTATCATTTTTAGAAACTATTTGCTTTGTCGTATATATTACTGATTAAAATATATGGAATGAATACTAACTTTTCTTCAAAGTTGTACAAGATGGCAGACATTACAGGATGAGTGATGAAAAGGTTTTTCTTGAGAAAGAATCGGGCTTTTTCAGCCGATTGGTGCCAAGGCAAAACATCTCGTCCACTCGGATATTCAGGCTGTCAAAGAAAAGTTTCTAAAATTATTATAGCATAGTTGTCTGTTATTAATTTACTTTTTCTACAGGTGAATTGGCTAATACCACCATCAAAAGATGGATTAGAACAAAACTAGAAAATGAGACAAGAAAAAGGTGAAAATTAAGGGTAAACCATTATAAATTTGCATTTGACCCATGAAATTGCTATTAAAATAAAATGTAAAGATTGCTGATGACACAACGTTCTAAAAAAGATAGGAGGGCAAACGAATGAACACAGGAAACCTTCAAGTCTATAGTGAAATGGAGACATACATGGATGGTAAGACTAAGCTTATTTCCTTTAATAATTTCAAGAAACCTTCTCAACCACTGATAGCCATGGCTGATGATACATGATCTGAATAGTCTTCGTTTAAACTCCTCAGCTTAATGTTCACGGGAAAAATTGATTAAAACAGATACACTGAGGGTATTACCAAGGTTTCTGCAAAGAAAGTGCTCTCTCTCTCTCTCTCTCTCTCTCTCTCTCTCTCTCTCTCTCTCTCTCTCTCTCTCTCTCTCGTACTAAAGAGTTATGTACGCCTAAGAGTATCCTGTACCTCTACAAGGTCACCATTCACCCACGTATGGAGTATTTTGTCACATTTGTGCTGGTGCATCTGCTAATAGTCTTTCTCTCCAAGAGGAGATTCAAAAAAGAATCGCTAAGAATCTATCAACTAAACTCCAACTTCTGTCCCATCGACGAAATATTGCATCGCTGTGTCTTTTACAAGTATTTTAATGGAAGGTTCTCTGACAGACTCCAAGCGCTTGTAACCCCTCGACGTAAAGACTCCCGACAAACCCGACAAGCAGCAAAATCCTACCCTACACAGTAGAGATTCAAAGATGCTGGACAGCC
This sequence comes from Euprymna scolopes, assembly GCF_053919585.1. NCBI lineage: Eukaryota > Metazoa > Mollusca > Cephalopoda > Sepiida > Sepiolidae > Euprymna > Euprymna scolopes. The sequence goes on along the minus strand of NC_136482.1, from coordinate 1,864,128 downwards.
TTTTACTAATAATTTCTTATCTCAAACTGCTAGAATTTGGAATGTCTTCCCGGGTTCTTGCTTCCCTGATTGTACTGACATGCAGAAGTTCAAGTGCAATGTGAACAGACATCTTGTTGCTCAACACCCTAAATAGTATCCCTGTAAATTGTGTACCAAATAGTAGTCCCTACATCCAAGTGTTTGTGATTAAATAGCAAAAACAGAGTAAGATGAGAAAATGAAATTGTTAATAAAATTCACAAGAAAAAGTCTTTAGTCTCTGCATGATTTGCCCACCAAGTTTCACGCATGAATATTATTAGATGAGATCTACGGATCTTAAAAGAATGGAAGTGTTTGACCTACACTACCCTTGCGAAATTCTGTGGTCTTTCTAGGACCATTTCGTGTTCAATACCACAAATCGGGACACAATGCAAAATCATCTCCTTCAACCAATCTCTTTTAAAGAGGAGACTTCGTTGGTTGCACAATGCTGGCCACAAGCAAGAAGAATTCATCCACTAAGCAATAGCTCCAGAACCACTCCAAGGTTGGTGAAAAGGCTGGCAGCCATCAAAGCTGACATCAAACCTAGCTCCGGCCCACAGGTCTGCAGTAATCGCCGATGACATCGGGACTGCTTGCCCCTCACTACCATGTCCACCGCAGAACGTCGTGTGTGGTTTACATTCATCCGGGACACTGTGAGTTCTATGGAAGGTGCCAGCTCAACCAATCCTGGCTTAATGTCACTGAAGTCAAGTAAAGTCATAAATACTCAAAAGTCTTTGTTGTGTCGACGCATAATGGTAAACAGAGTTGGATGATTCAACGTGCAAAATCGATAGACTCTTTGGCAATCTACCTTATATTATCTTAACTCGTTTAAACCCCTTAATAATATCTTAACACTATCTTTTAAATCTAATATACATTAATAGTGTATTTTAACCATAGTTCGAACCATTTCTTCTAATTCAAATAAATAGAAAATATAAGCTGCTGCTCATGTTTATGCAAAATTACATTTCCGAATTTTAATAACTGGAGAATTTGTCTTTAAATGTTAGAAGCCAGATCTTTATTTAAGTAATATACTTAATATCTACAAATTTTATCTGTTCGTGTCTCATGTACATATGTTCAGATTGCTATTAATATCTAATTCATATTAAATTTTCTAGAGATCATATTTTATTTCCAGTTATATTTGTACCGAAATGTACTTTTAATCATAGCTATATCTCTACTTAAATCTCTATTGAATAGATACATTTTATTTTCCCTCTTATCGACTTAAATATCGAGAGTTCGTGCATCAAATTTTATCTTAATATCACTTTGAATCATACTTTAACATTTTATCCCATATTCAAACTAATAGATGAACAATACTTTTACCGCATAATTTATTCCTCTCTTTAATCAACAGGTCGCAAATTTGAATGCTTTTTACTTACCCGCTCTTTTCCATTAACAATTAAATGGAAAGAATAGCAAGCCAAACAAAATCAATTCGCTTCTTCCGTTGCGGCTTGCATTCATGCATATTCACGGGCTTAGAACTAATTTAGATGATGCTGAATCATTTCTCATGGACCAACTCCCCGGATATCTCAACGTTAACTAAAACTAACCCACAATCCTCCATCCTCTTTAACCACTTTAACATGCTTGGTGTATCTCTCACTTTGCCGTAAGGACTCAGACAGACATATGCACGGACTTGGAGTCTACATTCGAAACACCTTCCCCTTGATCAGAGAATCAAAACTAGAATCCGGCCTTTGCGTGCTTTAGATTTAAGCTGCAACATACTACTTATATATTCTCTACCGCTCTCCCTCGACTCAGGACTGTACTCTAACCAACAGAGTCTCTGACAAAATGTATACAGCATTCTCCTTTGATACTAGCGCGCAATTACATGTATTTGGTGACTTTAATGTCTACCTCAGTAATTGACTTAATTTCTCTACTTACACAGACGCAGCTGGTAGCATAACACGTAGCTTCTCTCTATCTCATTCCCTATCACAGAAAGTTACGTTTCCAACTCGTCTCCCAGATCAATATATCAACAAACCTCACTTCTATATCTATTTCTGATTACAGTTCCCGATACTATAATGGCACTTAACGTGCAGGGATATTCTGGGGATGTTTTGATTTAAATACTATCTTAGAAAACCCATAACTAAAGATCTGAGGAGTGTGAAGCCTATTCAGTATTACATATCGTACTTCATGAAAAAAAATTAATCGAAACTGATTGTTGTCCTATGTTAACGTATTTAATCTGCTGAAAACGCTATTGCTTTCTGTTAAGAAGAATGCAAAATTAATGTAAAAAGTGAGACTAAACGTGCATAGTGATGGCCGAAAGGAAGAGTTTTACGGACAAGTGTGCATTGCGATACAGGAAACCGAAACGAAGAGTAATTGGACATCCATAAGTGTTGATTGTTTTATCGTACGGCACATCAACCCTTTTCGTGTTATTTGATGCAAAATTTTAGAAAAAAGTTTTTATTCAAGTTGTTTATATCATCAAACATTATTTATGGTGTTTTGTTTGATTGTTTTATAAAGTAACGTTGCTGTTGTCTTTGTAGAACATGATTGAGTTTTGCAAAAAAGAAAAACACAATAACATCAATGTTTGGTGCATTTAAGACAGGAAGCCGACATCTTTAAACAGTTTGGTCTGGTAGCATCAAACATCCATAAGAACCGACATTTTTTTTTTCGCAATCAAGAATGACTTTGTGTCAAATACTGAAGTGCAAAAGTGTTTGTCTTTTGCATTCAATGGCATCACCGTTCTCCTCTCAAAAGAGTGTAACACTCGAATGGTGTTTGGCCTTGATAAGTGATAACTCATTAGTATTTAGAATACAAATAAAAGAAACTAGACGACCCAGGATCTCTTTTTACCCCCTTCGGATCACAAAATGTAACGCCATCCCCTCCACCCGATTATCCCAAAAACTAGTGTGCACGGAAACTAGCAAGTATGAGCCACAATTTTAGTAATATACAGACAAGAAACAATACTATATTAATGGTAATTTGCTTAAAATTATTAATAAAAAATAATGGAAAATGGAATTCTTACTTTCTGTGGTAGATAAACGCCAAGTCGAATCTGTTCTTTCGGGTCGAGTAAAATGTAATCCAAAATGGCTTTTTTTATTGCTGTGACGTAATCTTCATCAATTTCCTGTGTTGAATTATGACATAAGAAGCGAAATTTAAAAAAAAATCGAAATACTCGATGACATAAAATATAAAGACATTGTGACTTCTGTCTATATTCATTTGGTTTATAATATATTTTATATTGACTGCCTCGCTGGTCGTCGCTCTGATTTTATCGTTGGCAAGGTATACGACGCGCAGTTTTCTGCTTCACGTTGTGTTATTAGATCACGAAATGGAGGGAGCTATCGAACAATGTTCCAATACAGGTTGGTATTTGAGCAAAACGAATATCGAAGTACTGAACAGTCAATTATATAATAATATAACAATATATAGACAAATTGGGTACGTTGGCTCACCTATTGAGCTTGGGTTAATTGTTTGAAACAGAAAAAAACGAGTTTTCACAAATATGTTCACGTAAATATCCAAATAAATAAAAAGAGACAATTCAAAATTAATCTATCTGTACTCTTTCTGTTTTATTTTCTCTCTCCCCCTCTCTCTCTCTCTCTCTCTCTTTCTCTTTCTCTCTTTCTTTCTTTATATATATATATATATATATATATATAAGCGATCAGGGAATGTTTATTTAATGGACATTTGATGAGGTCGTTTATGAGCACCGATCCATGGTTCAAAGCTTAGAATATCCGACTATCAACGCGATGGTTGTAAATTCAATCCACGGCTAGGGAAAAATGCTAGTCTAGCCGCACTGATGACAACAAATCAGTACTGTATGTGGATGACTATATATATATATATATATATATATATATATATATATATATATATATATATATATATATATATGAAATGAAACGACAGAAGGTAAATAAACTTATAATTACCACTTATAAAAGATAGATACTATATAAATTTCACAACAGTCGTTCAGAATATTGCAGAGCTCAACAGAAGGGATTTAGTCCTTTCGAACTATAATAGATTAAATGTGGGGTAAATACATTTAATGAATTGTTAAAAGTTCATTCAGATGCCCCAAGAAAACAAGACAAAAAAATAACCAGGGACAATATCGGGTTTATTTACATATAATCTCTCGAATGAATGACACCAAAATATGAATACACGGTATTTAGACAGATTAGATAAAGCATTGAATTCATGAGAAACATTTTATGCAGGTCTTGTAGACATAATTAAAATGGCTGGGGAGGTAGTTGTTAAAAGATTTTAAATAAGTTGCTCATGGATTCGATGTTGAATCTATCCCTGGTTTATATCGAATTTAATGATCGTTGAAATTAACAAAAGAAAATGACACAAAAGAAAATAGAAAAAAAAGGAGGGGATTGAATAGAAAAAAAAGGAGGGGATTGAATTGAACGAAATCAATTAAAAGGGAGATAGAGAGGAAGAATTGAAATCAGAGAGAGAGAGACAGAAAAAGGTGTACTTGTACAGTTTACGAACCGGGCTATTTATAGATAGAATGTTAAATTTGAGTTTTTGGGGTATCTTTTGTTTATTAACTTATCAGGTGAAAGTACAGAATAGTTAACAGAGCCGCCTCCCCACGATAAGAATGGCTTTCTAAATCAGAACAATGTTATTTCAGCACGTTCTGTAAACTTCACAAGTACTTAAAAAGAGAAAGAAATTAAAGGGGTGAGAAGGGAAGAGAGAAAGCATCAAATTCAGGAGAGAAGAAAGAAATTTTAATTGAGAGATTATGAAAGATTCTTAAAGCGATCGATACTCACTTGCATGAGTTTAATGGTGACAGCAGTAAAGGCTCGGAGGAGACACTCCTCCATATAGAGTCGAAACCCTTGTGGCATCGTTTCACTTATTGGCGCAATAAAACCTGGGTCGATTGCATGTTCAACCAGATGATTGTACCTACCAACGATAATTTTGCAATTTCATTGAATATTGGGTTTTATGTCAAACCAATCGTCGTTCGGCTATTTTTATGCGGAAAACCTTCATACGTTTTTTGTGTACGATTGTTTTGTAGATTCATTTGTTTTGTTAATAAATAATTTTTAAACATCAATATCTATTTAACAAATGGATTTAATCCCGAAAGGTACCTGACTCTAACCTAAACCCTAACCCTAACCCTAACCCTAACCCTAACTCTAACCCTAACTCTAACTCTAACCTTAACCCTAACCCTAACCCTAACCCTAATCCTAACCCCAACCCTAACCCTAACCCTAACTCTAACCCTAACCCTAACTCTAACCCTAACCCTAACCTTAACCCTAACCCTAACCCTAACCCTAACTGTAACCCTACCCCTCACCCTAACCCTAACCCTAACTCTAACTCTAACCCTAACCCTGACCTTAACCCTAACGCTAACCTTAACCCTAACCCTAACCTTAACCTTAAATCTAACCCTAACCCTAACTCTAACCCTAACCCTAACCTTAAACCTAACCCTAACCTTAAACCTAACCCTAACCCTAACCCTAACCTTAACCCTAACCCTAACCCTAACCCTAACTCTAACCCTAACCCTAACCTTAACCCTAACCCTAACCCTACCCTAACCCTAACCCTAACCCTAACCTTAATCCTAACCCTAACCTTAACTCTAACCCTAACCTTAACCCTAACTCTAACCCTAACTCTAACCCTAACCCTAACCCTAACTCTAACCCTAAACCTAACTCTAACCCTAACCCTAACCTTTACCCTAACCCTAACCTTAACCCTAACCCTAACCCTAACTTTAACCCTAACCTTAACCCTAACCTTAACCTTAATCATAAACCTAACCCTAACCCTAACTCTAACCCTAACCCTAACCTTAACCCTAACCCTAACCTTAACCCTAACCCTAACCTTACCCTAACCCTAACCTTAACCCTAACCCTAACCTTAACCCTAACCCTAACCTAACTCTAACCCTAACCTTAACCCTAACCCTAATCCTAACCCTAATCTTAACCTTAACCCTAACCCTAATCCTAATCCTAATCTCATTCAATCAATGCTAAGTACATCTTTCAGCTCCAACACCCTAAAAAAATTGAATATTCTAAAATGTTGAATATTCTAAAAAGTAAAAACTATGATAAAACGGTAACATGCTGTTATAGGCACGAAAGCATATATGGTTCCACTTTCAATTCATTTGTTTCCATCAACTTTCTGTTTCGATACCCTATTGTAATACTACTTCCGATTCCAGTAGCTTCTTTCAAAAACTATAGACTTGTGAAACCCTCTTCTTGATGATTGTTTCCTTCCTACTTAGAACGTTGATCTTTTTAAAGCTAACGCCAATATATATCTCTTGTGTTTTGCTATGATCATATGTCGTTCTTGTTAGCGCCTTACATCAAGATGCTTCATGCCTTGTCTGGAGCAACTTCCATTTAAAACATGGAAAAAAGTTGTTTTATCTGCTATTCTCTGACTGAATGATGTACTGTTGCATTGTGAGTGGTCTGTATGACATGTGCAGGTGTATATAAATGTATGGTATATAAAATGAATGTGCGTATGACGTGTGTATATACTTGTATTCGTCTATGACCGTCTAGTGTTGTGATCGTCTAATTTAGAGTTCGTTGTGTGTGTATGTACATTTGATTACAGTTTATGACGGGACAAGAATATACATAATTACCTCTACAACACAAAGGACGAATAAGACTTATCTGAGGTTTAACACCGGGCCAATCGGAAACACATCTGGTCCATCCTTGACCTCGTTTGACGGAAAGCTGCAATGAAAACTTTTCCCAAGAAAATGACAGACCGTCGGGTTTTATTTTTTTTTTTCAGCAATTTTTATTTCCGATGTTCCCCCCCCACCCTTTGAGAAGCTGCTGCTCGTCTTAGACTAACGCATTTTGATCCCCTCTACAATGATCCATCACTGTCCGACTCGATCCGCTCTCTCTCTCTCTCTCACTCCTTATCTTTCTGCCTTTGCTCTCTCTCTCTCTCTCTCTCTCTCTCTCTCACTCCCTATCTTTCTGCCTTTGCTCTCTCTCTCTCACTCCCTCTCTTTCTGCCTTTGCTCTCTCTCTCTCTCTCTCTCCTCAAATCTCTTACTCCTCAAATCATCGTATCTCTTCCCAAAACTCTACCTAAAGTCCACGTCACTTGAAAATGACCTATACGTAAGAGTCGTCAGACTATAGAAGTCAATCTATTTCAAATAATTGTTTATGTTCTATATCATTTAATTCATTAAACATCTTAACATAAATAACTTTCTCTGTAAATATTTATTTTGTTAAGATAATATTTTATTTTTACAAATATTACAACAATCATAACAATCATCGAGTAGCAAATCTCTTCGGCGTTGCCCCGCTATATCTAATAGTACAATCTATCTTGTATATAAATAACTGTGCAATGAGACTGATTTTTACACATGCACGTTAATATCAAAACGAGCTGTATTATTCTTCATATGGGCAAATACAGACTGACACCCGTTTGTATTGCGGTTCAATATGCGGGGCAATTCGATGATCGTTTCATCGGTAGAAAGTCTAATCCTGAATTCGCTCCATACTCGACCGATTTCTTATCCAACTTTTTTCTGTGGGGTTTATCTAAAACAAGAAATATCTCTAAAACCAACATTCTACACCATTTCTGAACTGAAAATGGGCTATCGCAGACCAAATTAGAACAATGCTAAGAGTTGTGTGGGTCAGAGTTATTGATAATGTTGCATGTTACATTCAGGTTATAAAATAAAGACTGTTGTGCATTTATGATTAAATATTAGCGAACAAGACTAAAGTATATTTGCATCAAATGTGATTAGATTACAGAAAGGGTTGTGACTTTTATTAACAATACCATTTTGAAGAGGGGTCATTTTAGGAAGAGATCATTTTGGGGAGGAGTCATTTTGGGAAATAATCATTTTGGGAAAGAGATCATTATAGAAAAGGGTCATTTTGGGAAGTAGTCATTTTTAGGAAGGGATCATTTCGGGAACGATTCATTCTGGGAAGAGGTCATTTTAGAAAGGTCATTTTAGCAAGGGGTCATTTTGGGAAGGGGTCATTATAGGTTACTGTAAGTTACTTCGATTTGTATGTTCAGCGGCAAAATGAGCAATTATCCAATGTTGACGTAAAGTATCGATTTTAAATGGTTCCTTGTATATGATTGATCGAACATGTTGCTTTTTTTACCCATAGCTGGAGAGGTGTTGTGGATTCATACCTTTTCCCAACAAAAAATAGTATGTAAATGAGGGAAATGTATTCTATTGGCATTGCAATAGATATACAATCGGTCATGTAAAGTTGAACCTCAATAAGTAAATAATCATTACGTACCTAAGCAAGTCATTGCCAATCGGTGTACCCGGTCGTGGAAGTCCTTGGGTTGAATGGTAATACGGGTGGAAACGCACGCTCAGCACTCTCTGGCTTTGCACATCGTGACTTCTTTGTGGAAATGAGTCATTGGTTTCTGTTTCCTTAAATTTCTCTGTGAGGAAATTTAAAATTTAAAAGCAAAACGAAAACGTTTAGAAATGCATCATTCTGACAATTATTCATGAGAATCAGTCTTTCATCGTTTAAATAGTTCATATTATGTAAATGCGGTCCAGAAGATCTTGAAGGCAGAGGATTGTTACCAATCAGCAAATCGACGAATATAACAGGTATTACTAGGCGGTTCGTTGTGATCTGCGTGCTTAATATTGATGGTGGCGAATATATTAGCTAGTTATTATTAGCTGGTATCTATTGCTAAAATATATTTTAGAAAATACGGATTTTTTTGACAAATGACTACAATGAAGGTCAAAAGATTTACCATCTTAAGTGTATGAAAACTGGAAGTTGATAAAACGGCCGGACATTACGTCGGATATAAAAAGCAGAAATGGTAGATGAAAAAGTACCATAAATATTAGTGTGACCCTCAGTGGAGATCAGAGGGGTGTTTTAAAATAGTCTGAAAAGCGTCAATAATTAAGCTATGCGCATGAACAATAATTAACTCTCTCCCTCTTTCTACTACCCTGTTTATTTTATACTTTCAGCTACGAGACAAATACCTGAGAATAAATCCTGTATTATTCTATGAACGAATTGTTTAATCAATCAGCAAATACAACGAACATAACAGACAGTCACGGGTGATTTGTTTTTGTTCTTTTTTTGTTTTGTTTTGTTTTTGTTTTTTTACTGTATTCTTAGTGCAGTGCCACTAAGTCGTAAGGAGCTACTATTTGGAACCAGATTTGCAGGGATATAATTATAGGGAGCTGGGCAGCAAGATATCTGTTTACATTGCACTTGAACTTCTGCATATCAGTAAAGTCATGGAAGCAGGTGCATGGGAGGGATTTCCAAAGTCTAACAGTTCGAGGAAAGAAGCTATTTGAGTAGAAGTCTTTCCGGCATCTAAGGATCTCTAAAATGTGATGGTGGTATTTTGCTGCTTGTGGGTTTTGTCGAGAAGATACTAGTGCTTTAAGCTCGTTCGAGCATTTACCAATAAAGTACTTGTAAAACAGGCACAGAGGTGCCGAATTCCGCCGATGGGCAGAGGTTGGAGTTTGGCCGACAATGCTGGACCTACTGACGACTTTTTTAACCCTATCTATGAGCAAGAGACTAGTGACATGTGCACCATCCCATATGTGACAACAATATTCCATGCATGACCAAATAGTGGCTTTGTCGAGATACAGGATACTGTCAAGTGTGAGTATCTCTAAGTACAATAGAAAAAGAAACACTTTTCTCGAAGCGGCTTTGATAATTGGTAAATTTACCCATGGTCGATAACTTCTGTTCTAAGCAAATACATTACTAGAGAATCCTGGAGGGTAAAGCAAAATGTCTGTGTAATCAAATAAAATCAGTAGGATTCTCGATTTTTCTTCTTACAAAATTAATATTTCATTCTAAATAACCATTTTATTTAGTTGCCCATCGGTCAATGTTAGGAACAATAAAATTGATGTCATTATATTTGTTCCAGTTCATCCCTGCAACTTATGGTCCCGATAGTAGTCCCCTCCATCAAAGTGGCACTGTGCATTGTTTGGGGTGAAAATGGAATTTTTAAAAGAGTTCATGTTGTTATGATCTGCGTCTTTACTAAATATAAACGGGGTTGTGTACATGCCTATTGTATCTACGAGCTTATATTGACTAGCAATTCTCTTTTTTAACCGTGTATTTCCTTTTCATAAATTTTCTATTTTCCCAGGAAAGAGAAGTTAGTAATGTACGAATACAATTAACTCGTTTTAAGAAATGGCGACAATACTGAAATAAACATTGAATAATAAATTTTATTTTTCTTAGCAACATGAACCAACTGGCAACTAAATAAAATGGCGATTTAGAATGAAATATTGATTTTATAGAAGAAATGTATCGATGAAAAATCGAGAACCTGATTGATTTTACTCTATTACATAGACGACTTGTTTTATCTTCCTGGCGTTCTCTGGTAATGTATTTACTTAGAACAAAGGGTATTAACTAGGGTAAATTTACCCCTAAAAAGGGGAAAAATTATACAGTCGGAGTTTAATAATTGCAATATCTGATAATTTTAAAATATTTTTTTCAGATTGTGTCATGTCTAATAAACGAACACACCTTTATTCATATGTTTGATATATCATTGAATTCGTTGTTGTGGAGAAACTTCATGTGATTCAGGATTCTCAAGTTTAGTAGCAATAAAGACAAAGGCCAGAATCCGCCTAAAAGCCGATGATGATATGAAAGTGGCCTTGCCAGAAACAGCTCATCGCATAAACAAACTGATTGACTCAATGAATAATGCTTCTGGTGTTTCTGTTCATTATTTTTTGTAATAAAAATTCAATTCATAATTGCCAACTTAAAAAAAAATTAATTTCCTATATTTTTGTAATACTCATGTACAATATCATTTTTATATAAAACCTAAATAACAAAAAAGTTCATTTTGACCTTGTTTTTCTGTTACTTTATGATGATTATGATTTTTTTTTTTGTATGGAGTAGAGAGTAAATGGAGTAATACATAAAACCGAGTGACTAATGATGGAGGAAAGATTGGGAATAGTTGACTTAGATACTGTTTTGATTTTCTTCTTTTTTTACCTATAAAGTGTTTTCTTTAAAAGAGGTGTTCATAGTCTCTTTGTACTAAATCGTTATTTCCATAGAAGCTGCTGTGGTTTTTTCCCTGAGGCTCGCCTTTCTACCATCACTGCAAAGAATTGTTTCCTCTTTTGTATGAAAGGTACTTTCCATAAAAAGAACTCTGTTCTAAGAACTTCCCATCTGCCACAGGTTTGCCACAGGTTTGCTTCTCTGAAGATTACAATATGGTCGTCTTCAAGTCTAATGTCAACAAATACTTGTTGAGCCTTCCTCATATATAATCAAATCTTATCCATTCAAAAGTCATCATTCAACTGACAATCCATCTATCTATCCATCGCATTATACTCGAGTGGATTTTAATCTGGTTAAACGGCGACTCATTAATAAAAGACCAATTCTTATTTTAATAAATGATTAACTTTATCAATCCAGTGTCAATTTATTTGAAATTTGCTTTTCTTTTTTAATTATGCATTTTTTATCATATTTTTTCCAAGAAATGGAAGTCTATACGGAGCGAATACAGTTACCTCCCCCTATTAAAAAATGGCTGCAATAAAAATGAATCGGTTGAAAGATAAATACTCACCTTGAGATTGGCTATTCACCTCTAGCGAATTTATGGTGGGAAGATGTGATTTGAAGAAATCCGTTTTGTATTGTAATTGGATATGTTGTTTGGTTTCTTCGTCTGTTCCAGGAAGTTTACCGATATTTAAAAACCTACAAGGAAATAATTTAAATTATCAGACTACAATTTTTTCTTTCTTAAATTTTAATACTAGCTGGGTGCTCGGCGTTGCCCGGGTGTTTGTAGGTGTAAAAAAAAAAGTAGTAGGCAGGCAGACTCGAACTCATCATGCAAAGGTGTAGAAGAAAGTGGAAGAAAACCTGACGTCTTTAATTTAATTTTGAACATTTTTTAATCCCAATTTCTTCACTTTTATATCGTTTTGTTTTAATTCTATCTTTACCGAATGAACCGTGATCGTGCTTCTCTCTCTGACCTCGGTCCTCTCAAACATCGTTTCGAATGTGCTCACGAGCGTGATCGCCAGTTTGTGCATACGCTCTTTTTAAAGTCTTTTTTACTCATCATTATGGATATAGTAAGTAAGATTAATGTTAAGAAGTAAATGTGGTATTTTGTGACTATTGAATACATGTGATAGGCAAATAATGAAAGGGCAGAAGGCAATTTGCTTTGTCTGACTTTATTTAGTTAAAAGCAGAAAAGTTAGCACAAACCACCGACCCTCATTCCGCATTTTTCGGTGGTCTTCCGCCTATTCTTTTGTCATTAGGTTCGGGTTGAATTATGGAAATAAAATATTAGGCCAGAAATAAATACTGACCCTAAAAGAAATATTGGGCTACTAACGGGTAAACTTAGCTCACTGGTTATTTGAGGGGAGGAGAAAGAAAGCATTTATTACGGATATGTCTGTTCCGTTGCTACCATCGTTTCTCTTTCGTTGTTCCAACGTGGGGAAAGCTGGTGCAACTCTTCCATTGTGAAACCTGAAATAAAAACAAAAATAAATAAAAAGATGTAGTTATCTTCCCTTAATTTATGCAACAATAACGGCCCATTTTTCGACCGGGTTGTGACTTGCGATGAAAAGTGAGTTCTTTACAGTAAACGACGACGTTCAGCTCAGTGGTTAAACGCCAACGAAGCTCCACGACACTTCACGAAGCCAGAGTTACACCAAAAGAAGGTTGGTGGTCTGCGACCGGTCTTATCCATTGCAGTTGTTTTTAATCTAGGCGAAACTATTATGGCGAACAAGTACCATCAACAAATGGATGAAATGCATCAGAAACTTCGACAACACCTAGTATTAGTCAACAGAAAAAGCCCAATTCTTCTCCACGACAATGCCCGACCGAACGTTGCTAAACCGACCCTGCAGACGTTGAACGAATTGGGCTACGAAACTCTGCATCATCTGTCATACTCTCCAGACCTGTCACCTACCGACTACCACTTTATCAAGCATTTTGACAACTTTCTACGTTAGAAAGCTTAAAAATTCAAAGCGATATCAAAGCGATGTCAAAAACGCCTTCAGTGACTTCATCATCACCAGTATGTAAGATTTTTACGTTACTGTCATAAATACACTTGTTTCGCGTTGACAAAAGTATGTTGATTCTAATAATGCTTATTTCAGTCAATAATTTTTTGTTTGAGCAAAGCTATGTTCATTTTAATTTAAAAGTTAAAAACCGCAATAACTTTTTTGTCAACCTAATAGAATCCCATTTTGCTTCCCTTTTATCCGTCTGTATCAACATTTATCTACGCAATTTTCTGCTCAAGATTACTCCATATAAATCTGCCGCTAAAGCAACGATATTCCTTGTTTGGATTGAACTACACACAGAGAAAGGAGAGTGGGAATATAGAGAGTGACAGATAGAGGCAAAAAGAGACAGATAAGCAATGACAATGTGGATGGAGAGACAGGCAGACATAAACAGAATGTAAGGAAAAGAAAAAGAGACTGAGTATGATGGAGAAAGAGAGACAGAAACAGACTATGTGGGAGAGAGGGATAGGCAGACTGTGGGAGATGGAGAGAGAGAGGGGGGTGGTGTATAAAGAAACTGGCAAGAGACAACGTGAGGGATAGATAGATAGATAGATAGATAGATAGATAGATAGATAGATAGGGGGACTGTATGTTCATCAAAATAGATAGATAGGGGGACTGTATGTTCATCAAAATAGATAGATAGGGGGACTGTATGTTCATCAAAATAGATAGATAGGGGGACTGTATGTTCATCAAAACGAGAATATAAAAATTGCAGAAAGGGAAGAAGGGTGAAGTGAGAAGGGGCGAAATGTTGACTGAAAAGGCAAAGCTTCTTCAACCATGTCAAACATCTCAAGTACAAACCAGACTACAGCTATGGACTAAACAACTTTGGAATGGCAATCCTCCTTCTGATATGGGAATCTTCCTTTCTGGTGCCATCTCTCCTGATTCAGAAGCATCCTTACTTTAGTGGAAAATACTCAACTACCTAAGAACAGAAATTCGGCGATCAAAAACTGCTACAAAACTGACCCAACTGTCTGCGAATGTTTACAGGAAAATTATACGACACAACACTAACTTTTTGCTGTTTACTGCCAAACCGGTGTAGCTTGAAAGATCTTGCAGAATACAACAATAGTGCAAAGGACTTCATAAAAAATAAAAACTGTTGTATAACCATATACTTCAAAGACATAAGTAAGTAAAGCCGTGTGGATGGTAACCATACCAAATATTGACACTTTTTGACTTTTTGACTAAGATCAAAGTGTATTATCTGCTCTGATAGTACAATCCATCTGTTCTGTTAACCGCCTGAGGATAAGAATGGGGGATCAAAAGATATGACAAGATAGGAGCTACAAAACTGACTCAACTACGAATGTGAGAAGGAGGGCGATACAATGCAATCTTTACTGCCCAACCAATGCAGTTTGAAAAATCTTGCTGAATACAACAATAACGCAATGGATTGCATCAAAACTTGGGAAGCTGTTGTATGATAAAATACTTCAAAGACACACAAAGGAAAAGAATGACAATAATAAAAGGTACACGGAAGATGAAAGAAAATGGTTCACAGAATTGAATTTGATTGCAAAACAACTAAAACTCACCATATTTTGTGGCCTCGTAAATCCGCGAAGTAGTCAAGTGACGCGCCTGTAGGCTGTAATTATTTGCAATTGCATCGCTTACTTTTCGATATTCTTTCAGTTCTTTGATTGGTGATGCCAACGTCAATGAGCCTCGGTCCAAAATCTTCGGTTTTTCACTTAGGGCATTCTGAAATAAGATACTTAGACATCAGTGCTTATGCATTTTCTCCCAACTATGCATTCGTGAGTGCCACTATACGGAGAAAGCGATGATCTCTGACATCCAAAACATGTTCAAACTCTCCCTCCCTCCCACACACACACACACACACACACACACACACACACACACACATACACGCACATATCTCAGCACTAGGATTTAAACTTGAGTTTTTGGTACCTAAAATCAGAAAGATTGACCCATATATCACCAAAATAACACCAGATTCTGTACACTACTGCCTAAATAACTAAATGGGGACACAAAATGATATTTTAAGTGATTTTTCCCATCTGTTAATATTTTTTAACAAACTGCCTTTAAAATCAGCTTTCGAGATCTTAGTTTTTACATATGATCGGGATCGGACTCCAAATATCCTCACCAACTTATATAAAAAAATATTCTGTAAGTATAACTTTCTATTTCCACATCAAAGCACTTCAAACAATAGCAATTGGAATAATCACTTTTTTCTCTACATCCCATTTACTCACAAAAAAAACACGTTATTAGTCTTTCTCTACTCTGTAATGGAAAACAAACACGTTATTAGTCTTTCTCTACTCTGTAATGGAAAACAAACAAAATATACAAGTAACTCTTGTCAAACGCAAGAAAATTTAAATTTTATCCTACCTGAATAATTTAAATATTCTGAAACTGTTTTATAGTTTAATTTTTCTGATTCACCGTTTATATATGCTTCTAATAGAAAAATAAGGTGGCTGCCGTCAAATGTGATCTTTAGCGTCTATCCTTTAATAACAGAAATCGAAACTACAAAAGAATACAATTAATAACTATCAAACACAATAAAATTTGCTTTTCGTTCGTTCTGGATAAATTTTAATTTATTTCAAAATATATTGTAGTATATCGAAACTTTTGGTCAAACAATCATTTTTATAAGCCTTCGATGCCCCTATACAATTACTGAAATAAAATAAAACTCACGCATTTTCAGAACTGTAAAATCATGCAAGTCGATAGAAAATCAAATTAAATTTTCTTGTGTAAAAATTTGTTTATCTTTGTATTTTTTGCTTGTTTTCGATTTATCAGCTGTTAATTATACCACGTTATTGTTTAAAATATAATCTGATGCATTAAGGCATTAATGAAGCATTAGGCACAAGCAAATCGGTATCCTTCACAAACCTCTCTATATTACATATGGGGTAATAAACAAAAAGCTTGAATGATCACTGAAAAATCACAGGTTGTTTCTGAAGAATAGCATTTACTGAACCAAGCAGTCATTTTGTGTGAAGCTAAAAATCTGTTTTCCTTTCAGATTTTCAACCATTTTGAAACTGACTATAAATTTTTACTCCAGAAAAGTGATTACATAAAACTTTGTTTCTATTAAAACACTAAGCTTGCAAACTATTTCTCTGCTTCTTAAACACTGAGATATATCAGAGTTAGGTCTCGATTTAATTCGAATTTTCATTTTTCAGAGCTTTGTGTCAAAGTGGTATCATTTACAGCCTACCATATGTAATCTTGATTTCCACATAGATTTTTAATTCTGCTGCAGAATTCAATTTGAGACATTTTTGTACGCTTTTAGTTTACTTAATTTGCTTCGTATTGATACCCGTTTAAGCATAATGCATGTAATAGTGTGGCATTGATTTGTTAAAAATGATCTTTAAAAAACGTGGTCTTATTGTCCTATCTCTGTAATTTTGTTAAGCAAAAGAGTTGAAAATCCCTTACAGTAATGTAAATAATAAGAAACATATTTTTATCACTGAGGATGTTATGTATAACCCGAAATAACGAGATGAATAGCAAGATGCCTGTTTACATTACACTTGAACTTCTGCATGTCAGTTAAGTTGGAAAAGAAGAGACCCGGATGGGATTTTCAAAGTCTAGCATTTATGGGGAAGAAACTATTGGAGCGGAAGGCTTTCTTACACTTAGGTATCTCTACTGTGTACGGATGGGATTTAGCTTCTTGTCGTGTTTGTCATGGATATTTACATCGAGGGGTACAAATGCTTGTAATTAGAGCATTCGCCATTAAAGTACTTTTAGAACAGAGGGATGCCTACTTAACGTACTACCATGGTATACGAAACCTAATCAAGAAAATGGAACAAATATTTTAAAATATTAACAACATTAAAATGACAAAATTCGTAATCAAGAAAACGTAACAAATATTTTAAAATATAAACAACTTAAGAATTACTCAATCTGTAATCAGGAAAACGAAACAAATATTTAAAATAATATTAACTGAAGTATTACTTAATTTGTAATCAAGAAAACAAAACGAATATCTTAAAATATTAACAAATTAAAAATGACTAAATTCGTAATAAGGAAAATGATACAAATATTTAAAATACTAAAAACTGTAAAATGACTTAATTCCTAATCAAGGAAACGAAACAAATATTTAAAAATATTAAAACTTAAAAATGACTCAATCTGTAATTAAGAAAACGAAAAACATATGTAAATATATTAACAACTTTAAAATAACTCAATTCGTAGTCAAGAAAACGAAACAAATATCTAAATATACACTGCGTGTCAAATTATTAACGAGATTTTTTTTACCAGTTTCAGAACCCTACCGGTAGTTTCGTATGAAAAGATTCGGAAACGTTGGCAATGCTGAGGTGGTTGTACTCTAAAATGATTTTTGCTGAGATTATCGGAGGTACATTTGTTGGCCTATGGGGAGTCCCATAAGGCGTAAAAATGACGTCAAATGCTTACATAGCTTTTCTGAAGGAGTACTCTGAACCATGGCTGAAGAAGCAAAGGTTGACGTTCAAAAGAACCATTATTTTTATGCGGGATAATGCTCCCTCACATGCAGCAAACAAAAGTGTTATATTGGTTTTGTAGGTTAACTTTGTTGTTACTGTGACATTTTCATACTTCGCTAGCAAGCGTTTTCATATTTGTTTATGTTTTGGAGACTGGCGGGAAACAAGCTCAGCATCGGTGCAGACATATGGGTGTCTCGCTTTCATTACTTACTTTACCTCACTATTTATTTATTGTTGTATATGTACATTGTTCATATGTCACTGTTTTTACAATATGTCTCAGGAGCGTTATGTTCTTTTGTATTGCAGGCTGTACCTTGGGTTTAAGTTGTGTAAAGCTTGGTCTGCACAACCAAGTTTCCTTACCCTACAACAAAAAGCAAAGAGTATTTGCAACAACTGAGGTTCTCTGAGCTACGGAAGGTGGAGTGGCCTGCGAATTCACCAGATTTAAACCCAATTAAAAACCTTTGGAGTATCATGACGCGACACCTCTATGCAAGTGGACGCCAATTTAAGAGCAAAGATGAATTGTGGGATGCTCTCCAAGAGGTATCGTGAGGAATAGCTGTTGACGAAATCTCGAATTTGACTAATTCTATGGACTAACGTCTTTTACAAGTCATTCAAAAAAAAAGGATCGCATATCCCCTACTAATTATGTCAACGTAGAAATTGCTATGTAGTTATTGTGTTCTAAGCATTTTTCCTAGTTCATTTAATGTTTAAAAATTATTTCAATAAACAAGTTATGGGTATATTGTGTTTTTTCTCAACCTCGTTAATAACTTGACACACAGAAATCAACAGATATTCCTATCTTCTGCCATAGTTTCGCTAATAAACATTGAAATACTTTTATTTTCTAATTAGAGTAGCTGAATAGTATTGTAAGTACTTTCGCAAAGTTTCATGGATTTTTATTCACTCGTTCCTTAAATATTTTTTAAAAAATCTAAACTCGTTAATAATTTGATACACAGTGTATTAACAACTTTAAAATGACTCAATTCTTAATCAAGAAAACGAAACAAATATTTTAAAATATTGACAACTTTAAAATTACTCAATTCGTAATCAGGAAAACGACACAAATATTTAAAAATATTGAAAACTTAAAAATGACTCAATTCGTAATCAGGAGAACGAAACAATATATTAAAAACTTAAAAATGACTCAATTAGTTATCAAGATAAGGAAACAAATATTTAAAATATTAACAACTTAAAATTTTATAATTCATTATTGATAACCATAAAAGTCTTTATGTGCGGTAAAACAAAATATTAGAAATGTTAAAATTACTCCGTAATCCGTAATCAAGAAAACGAAACAAATATTTAAAAATATTACCAACTTAAAAATGACTCAATTCGTAGTCAAGAAAACGAAACAAATATTTAAAATAATAACAACTAAAGTATTACTTCATGAGATACCATTTTTTTACCAGTTTCAGAACCCTACCGGTAGTTTCGTATGAAAAGCTTCGGAAACGTTGGCAATGCTGAGGTGGTTGTACTCTGAAATGTTCGTACTGTTCCGCGCAATGTAAACAACTTGCCACCGTAATTGCTGAATCCACGGTATTTGGGGAGTATCAAATTATTAACAATGCAGTTTGTTTCGTCAAGAAAATGGGTCTTAATGGTTGTTTGAGTAGCTCTGAAAAGAGTACTATTATAGAACAGCTAGCAAAAGGTAAAACTACCCTCCAAATGTCGAAAATGATAGGAAGTTACCATCAAACTGTGATGACCTTTGTCAAGAACCGTACAAAGGTACGCAAGAGAGCTGATAAAGTTAAATCTAGAGTTGTTTCGCGCCGTTCTCTATTCCAAATTAAACGTGAAGTTGTTAAGCACCCTGAGCAGAAAAGTCGAGAAGTCTTTGACCAAGCCGGATTGAAGAATGTCTAAAAAATACTCGATGTCGCCTTCTGAAAGAAGTGGCAAAGTCTGTTAAGTCTGTGACAAAGCCTCCATTAAAGAAACATCACATACAAAACAGATTGAAATGGGCAGAGGACAACATGAAAACGGATTTTTCCAAAGTTTTGTTCACGGATGAACTGCGTGTCACTCTTGATGGTTCAAATGGCTGGAGCAAGGGATGGGTCCTAGATGGACGACATCGTCATCAGCGTTTAAGGCGCCAACAAGGTGGCGGTGGCGGTGGTGGTGGGATAATGATTTTGGCTGAGATTATCGGAGGTACATTTGTTGGCCCATGGGATTCAAGAAAACGAAACAAATATTTTAAAATATTAACAACTTAAAAATGACTCAATTCCTAATCAAGAAAACGAAACAAATATTTTAAAATATTAACAACTTAAAAATGACTCAATTCCTAATCAAGAAAACGAAACAAATATTTTAAAATATTAACAACTTAAAAATGACTCAATTCCTAATCAAGAAAACGAAACAAATATTTTAAAATATTAACAACTTAAAAATGACTTAATCTGTAATCAAGAAAACAAATATTTTAAAATATTAAAAACTTAAAAATGACTCAAGTCTTTATCAAGATAAGGAAACAAATATTTAAAAAATTACCAACTTAAAATTTTACAATTCATTA
Source organism: Euprymna scolopes (assembly GCF_053919585.1). Lineage (NCBI taxonomy): Eukaryota > Metazoa > Mollusca > Cephalopoda > Sepiida > Sepiolidae > Euprymna > Euprymna scolopes. The sequence goes on along the minus strand of NC_136482.1, from coordinate 1,843,592 downwards.
TTAATAACCATTAAATTCTTTATGTGCGGTAAAACAAAACAATAAAAGATAGTCCAGTATTTAAAATCCTTTTTCGAGGAGATAGGAAATTATGTGAATATCACGTGTTAAAAAATCATTTCTTTTAAAATCTGTCTCATTTAAGTGAATACAAAATTAAAGGGACATTTTCTGTTACGCAAATAGAAAATTAGTTTCGCGAATTAAGATTATAAAAAATTCAAAATTAAAACTCACTGGAGGTTGATTCAATGGTGGTAGATGAAGCAGAACCGTCGGGCGACGAATTAGCTGTTTACGTTTCGGCATGTGCATCCCGATGGAATCCTTCGCCCTGGTAGCATTCTACAAGTAGAAAAGAAAAACGCGTTATACTTGTGTTGTATATTGGACTCCCAGGCGTCTTCGAGTCACTTAAGCGAGGATATTATTTATTGCTATAGAAATGTAGATATTTTGAATGTAAAATATTTATTAGAGAAAAAATGTTATTGAAACATTTCGTTTCAATAGAAGATTGGAATTCGGAAAAAAATGGAATGTTAGCTAAATATGTATACAAAAGTTTTAACTTCAGAAATTAGATTTAATTAAAAATAACAAAATTATTAGGTTACTGTTTCTTGTGTTACGTTGATATGATTACGTAGTCTCGTAGGTAGGGATAAGTGGGGTTTCGAGGAGCTGGGTCCTGTCTAGCGACGAGTTAGCACTGACGAAAATTGTCTCCGTGTTCATGAAGCTTTGGATGAACGTGGCCATAACAAGATGTAGGGATCAGAAGAACGGTCGCAAACTCAGAAGGGCAAATAAAGTTATATCAAATATATATCCTGTTGTTGTCGGTTTCCTTCGTATGGAGATGGACTTGAATACTAAGAGACGAAGACACAACAGAGAAATGCATGTTCTTTGCCCGTTCGCTACACAGACTGATGTTAACGAATTGTTTTATTGTATGTGTTGCGCACTCAACACACGCACACACATAGACGTTTCGCACACACATTGACCATGATTAACGTTTTTGTTGATACACATATGTAAGGATGCAATTACACACATTACTACATAACACTTGTGTACTTTACGGATCGTGCTAAAATAAGTTATTATTTAGAAAGTCATTCATTGCATGAGAAAGAGTTTATTAACTATTATGTACTTTTACCTGACAGTTTAATAAACAAGGGATTTCGTCAAAATTGAATTTAACTTGAAAAAAATATAAAAATTAGCACGACCCGTAAACTACACAAGTACCAAAAGTATATATATACCATATTCTTGTATTTTTATTTATTTTTAATGTATATTAATACGTCGTGTTTTTAAGGCTACGATCGACTCAATCTATATTATTATGATCGTTTTTTTATGTCTAGAAAATATGTATGAAGACAAAAATTAGAATAAAAATATTATGGCAGAAATGTATCAGGAATGTAAAAAATCTTAGAAAATAAACAATGGAGATGATTTAGCGATTACATCACGCGATGTTAATGTGAGTTAATGACGTAATGAAATAGATTGGTAATAAGCGTAATCAGAGTCCACAGTTTGGAGTCAGACTGGAAAAGTCGGACAAATTAACACGAAAGATATCGTCTCCACGTTTGTGGAAGTTGGCAGAAACGCGACTTTAGCATGAAGCAAACGAGGGTAGAGCGGTAGGCTTTTGACAGGGTATGGCGCGATGGTCATCTCAGGAAAATCAGATTATATTGTATCACTGGAAGAATACATAACATAGTTAAATCCTTCTTAAGTAAGAGAAGAATCCAGGTTGTCCTCGACGGTCGTACATCAAAACCAATATGATATAAATGCGAGAGTACCTCAAGTGTCTATCCTTGGATCTTTATTATTCATAATATTCATAAATGACCTCCCTGATAAAATTGACTCTAAGATGGGTATACTTGTTGATGACATCACGCTCTATAACAGGCACTAGGGGAAAATAAATGAACACATATCTAAGGAAATAACAGAAACACTAGAGGAAGACCTCCAATCTGTAGTGGAATGGGACAAAAATAAATGGTCACTTCAATGCTGACAAGACTTAATTACAAGAAACCTTCTCTACCACCAATAGCAATGGCCAAAAACACATTACCTGAAAGTAATTCTTTTAAACTCCTCGACCTAACGTTCACAGGGAACGTGAATTGGAACAGATATATTGAAAGCATTGCCAAGGCTGCTGCGAGGAATGTGTGCTCTCTCTACCGTGCTAGAAAGCTACTTACGCCTGAAAGTGTCCTGTACCTTTACAAGGCCACCATTCGCCCATGTATGGAGTACTGTTGTCACATTTGGGCTGGTGCATCTGCTACTAGACTCTTGCTCCTGTGCAGGTTCAAAAGAGAGTCCCCAACCTGATAGGTCCTAAACTGTCATCTAAGCTTCCCATCGACGGAATATATGCACCCCCGCGACGAATATACCCTCAACAACCCCGAGAACCATATAAATCCCACTCCTAGTAGATCCCTAGGTGTAAGAAAGCCTTCTACTCCAATAGTTTCTTCCCCATAACTACTAGACTTTGGAACTCCCTTCCGGGATTCTGCTTTTTACAACTGTACTGGCATGCAGAAGTTCAAGTGTAATGTGAACAGACATCTTTCTGCTCATCTCCCTTCATAATATCCCTGCAACTTATGCCCCCTATAGTAGCCCTCTACTTCAAAATGGCACTGTGCTTTGTTTGGAGTGAAAATTGTATAATTAAAAATGTAGAAAATTACAACGTCTTGCAGCATCGATGGGAAGTCAAGAATAAAGTTTTATGAAATATATAATCTATTGTTGCTTGGTTTCCTTCCGAGATGAACTTGAATAATGAGAAGAGACAAAGACACAATGGAGAGAGGTATGTTCTTTGCTTGTGCACTACACAGACTGAATTTAAATGAACTGTTTTATTATATGTGATACGCCCACACATACATACAACAATACAACAACATTTAACCACTGGATGTCACGCACTGTATATATCACAAGGTTAGAGTGATCAATTAAATAGACCCTGTTTATATACACTCAATCCCGTTATATAATATTAAGACAGAATTAAGAATGATGAATACAAATTAGTTGTTATAATAAAATATAATTTTAAAGAAAGAAATCCATTTATGAATTTTGTATGTAAATATTAGCTCAAGTACTCTCCAAACTATACAACAAATGCCTTACTGAATCATGCTTTCCGGGCTGTTGGAAAACTGTTTCTGTGGTACCAGTATTCAAGAAATCCATGTTGTCCTCGACGGTCGTACATCTAAACAGTGTGATATAAATGCGGGAGTGCCTAATATTTATTAATTACCTCCCCGACAAAATTGCCTCTGAGATGGGTATATATTCTAATGACACTCTATAACAGGCATGACAGGAAAACAAATGAACACATATCTAAAGAGATGGCAAAAACACTAGAGGATGACCTCCAATCTGTAGTGGAATGGGGACAAAAATGGATGGCCACATTCAATGCTGCCAAAATTAAACTGGTTTCCTTCAATAATTAAAAGAAACCTTCTCTGCCACCAATGGCAATGGCCAGTGACTCCCTGTGTGAGAGTACGTCTCTCAAGCTCCTTGGCCTAACGTTCACAGGAAACATGAGTTGGAACAATTACATCGAGGGCATTGCCAGGGCCGCTGCGAGGAAGGTGGGCTCTCTCTCTCTACCGTGCTAGAAAACTACTGACACCTGAAAGTATCCTGTACCTCTATAAGGCCACCATTCACCCATGTATAGAGTATTGTTGTCACATTTGGGCTGGTGCATCTGCTGCTAGTCTCTCGCTCCTAGACAAGGTTCAAAAGAGAGTCGCCAATTTGATAGGCCCTTAACTGGCGTCTAAGCTTCAGCCTCTGTCCCATCGTCGAAACGTTGAATCCCTCTACCTGTTCTACAAGTATTTTAATGGTGAATGCTCTGGCGAACTGCAGACACCTGTGCCCCAACGACGTAGACACCCTCGACAAACTCGACAGGCAGCTAAAACCCACCCCCACACAGTAGAGATCCCTAGATGTAAAAGATCTTTCTACTCCAGTAGTGTCTTCCCCAGAACCGCTAGACTCTGGAATTCTTTTCCAGGGCACTGCTTCTCTAACTGTACTGACATGCAGAAGTTCAAGTGTAACGTGAACCGACATCTTGCTGCCCAAATCCCAACATAGTGCCCCAGTAGTTGCTGCCCCTGATAGTAGCCCCCTACACCAAAGTGGCTACGTGCCTTGTTTGGGGTGAAAATGTAATAAAACAAAATAAATAAATAAAATAAAAAAATATTTGGATATTTATCCAGTTTACATTCTTCGGCATATTTCGACAGATTACGTAAGCAGACGAAGGTGCCGAAGCGATTATACAATCAACTGTCAAAAAACAATAAGTTTCAATAAAAATGTGAAATTCGTTACATGAATAGCAATTATTTAAACTGAAAAATGAATTTCACCACGCTATGTCAACGTTAAATTCCCCCATTCTTACATATTAAAAATGGCTTTCTAAATAGAAAACTATTCTTAATTCTTAAACCGAGGAAACGCTTCTGATTAGAACTTAAAACTACATTTAGCTAGCACTTCGTGAAGTGTGGAATCACTAACTGATTGATTGTGCGTCTGGATTCACTTTCATTCGTAACTGTTATCATTTTTCGGAGATATATATACATATATATATATATATATATATATATATATATATATATATATATATATATATAGGCATAACTTAGCGTCATAGAGTAGAGAGTTGTTTTGTTTTCGATTCTAACTGATGTCATATATATTTTTTTTAGTTTTGATCTCACTACTATATATTAGGTTCAATATAATAATCGATAGAGAATTGTCTTCATAATAATAAAAACGTAATCTGCAAGAATTAAAATATATTTCAGTCTATCTTACGACCGAGCAATACCGAGCGGTTTGGTAATATATGTATAAAATCTTCAGCTCCGCTTTTCCAAGACGTACCAATGTATATTTGTTTTAATAACAAACGAATAATGCCTTTAGTTAATATAAAACTACTGCACTTTATTTTTATTTTGATAATTCAAGTGTGTGTTTATGGAGAGAGGGACGGGACGGCGGGTTTTAGTGACGGCAAAAGAATGCAGAAAGCAGAAACCGCTGTGTTCACCGGTCGGCGTTCTTTCCATTTTGACCCAAAACAAAACGTTTTCATTATCATAGCACAAATCGAAAATTTCTCTATTACGTCATTCTTTTTTTTTATATTGCTTTTTCACCCCAAACAAGACACAATGCAACTTTAATGTAGGGGGCTACTATCTAGGACATCATTTGCAGGAAGTCGTCTGTTTATATTGCACATGTACTTCTGCATGTCATTACAGTCAGGGAAGCAGAACCCGGATAGGAATTCCAAAGTCTAGCAGTCTTAGGGAAGAAACTATTAGAGTGGAAGGCTTTCTGACACTAAGGGTCTTTACTGTGTAGCGATGGGGTTTTGCTGTCTATCGAGTTTTTCGGGGGAATATTTAGGGCTTGTAGATCGTCAGAGCATCTACCATTAAAACATACTTTTAAAACATGCAAAGGGATGCAACATTTCGTCGATGGGATAGTGGTTGAAGCCTAGCTGGAAGTGCGGGACGTATTAGGTTGGCGACTCCCTTTTGAACGTTGTCTAAGAATGAGAGGCTAGTAGCAGATGCACCAACTCAAATGTGAAAACAATACTCCATACATCGGCGATGGTGGCCTTGTAAAGGTACAGGATGCTCTCAGGCGTAATTTTATAGCATGGTAGAGAGAGCCTATCTTTTCTGCAACACCCTTGGCAATGCTCTCAATATATTTGTTCCAACTCATATTCCCCGTGAAGATAAACCGAGGCGTTTGAACGAAGTACTTTCAGATAATGTATCTTTAGCCATAGCTATTAGTGATTGAGAAGGTTTCTTGTAGTTATTAAAGGAAAAAAGCTTAGAATTGGCAGCATTGAATGTTACCATCCATTCCATTACATCAGCGGTCAAAAAAATTCAACGTGTTTATCTCAAAAGCCGTTCCTTGAATTTCCCGAAAACTAGGTATTACACGGTTTCATAAAACACGGTATTACTCGGCTTTATTATCCAACAGTGTAACGGATAGGCCATCCATATTTATATAAAGTGAAATTAATTCAGTATCTTATGATGATATTTAATGATGATATTATGATGATATTTAATGATGATATTATGATGATATTTAATGATGATATTATGATGATATTTAATGATGATATTATGAGGATATTAAATTACTATCAACGAAGCTCCATCCCTTGTCCCATCGCCGCAATTTTATACAATCCATGTGCCCGTTTTATAAGTACATTAATACCATATGCTCCGATAAGCACTTATGCTCCTTCGACGTAAATACATCCGACTAGCCCGAAAAACTGCAAAATGCTAACCTCTTCACTGCAGAGATTCGTAGATGTCGGAAAGTTTTTTGCTTTAATAGTTTCTTCCTTAGAACTGCTAGACATTGGAATTCCCTCCCTGTTTCTT